>NW_012114599.1:4691615-4697994 GCF_000951035.1 Colobus angolensis palliatus | reverse complement strand
CCTGGCTAACATGGTGAAACCCCGTCTCTACTAAAGATACAAAAACTAAGCCAGGTGTGGTGGCGGGCGCCTGTAGTCCCAGCTACTCTGGAGGCTGAGTTAGGAGAATGACTTGAACCCGGGAGGCGGAGCTTGCAGTGAGCCGAGATCGCGCCACCGCACCCCAGCCTGGGCGACAGGACCAGACTCCATCTCAAAAACAAACAAACAAACAAAAAAAACAACAACTTTATATATTTGTAAGATTTTGAGTTACCTAATTTTATAAACTAAATTATTTTGTGAAAAAAATGCTTAGAGTCATATGTTCCATGTAGCAGTTGCTCAATATTTTTTTCTGGAATTGAATTAAATTATATCTACAGTTGCTTTAACAGAAAGAGCACTTAATTTGTAATCCACAGACCTGGTGGTCTTAGGCAAGTCACGTAATTTCCCTCTCTTTCTATTTCCTCATCTGTAAAATGGGGATAGTAACTCAAAGGACTGTTGTAAGGATCAATGCTTTTGAATAAAAAGCACCTAGTACATGACACATGGTGGGTGCTATATCCCAGCTATTATTATTATCCAAATGGCTTATTACTAAAGTAAAGAAGGAAAGCTTTTATACAGTTATATCAAAGGTAGTTCTGGGTTATAGACTCAGAGACATCATTACTATGAGGATATAGAGAATTTAGGAAAATTTAAAAAATTATTTAAACAAAATTTGAAAAACACTGTAGGACTGTATTACCACATACAATTATATCTGCCTACCTATGTATTTAATCACTATCTTTTAGAAAACACACAATAAAAGTTCAATTTGCTATAGTTCATTATTGAGGTAATAGGAGCTTGGAGATTTGATCTAATAAAATGCACTTGATAGTAGAGCAAACCCATGATGTTATCAGAACTTTTGGAGAAGCCCAGGATTGGGGTGTGCACGTGTACCCACCCTGAGAACCAGTGGATCTATGTAAGTCTGGTGTAATGTTTTCAGTACTGTGATATTTATATACAACTATGTATCAAATAAATTTGCTAAGCCCTATTATTAATTAAAACTATTTTTAAACCATATTTCCTGACCCTGGTTTGGAAATTGATAAAACAGTTTAAAGCTGAAAAACATAAACTATAATGATTCAATAAACAATTTAAAAATAAGTTGTACGGCCGGGCGCGGTGGCTCAAGCCTGTAATCCCAGCACTTTGGGAGGCCGAGACGGGCGAATCACGAGCTACTCGGGAGGCTGAGGCAGGAGAATGGCGTAAACCCGGGAGGTGGAACTTGCAGTGAGCTGAGATCCGGCCACTGCACTCCAGCCTGGGCGACTGAGTGAGACTCCATCTCAAAAAAAAAATAAAATAAAATAAAAAATAAATAAAAATAAATTGTATAGGTAGCTGGAAAAGATTATAAATCTCAAAAGTATAGATTTAAGATAAAGCCCAGTTATCTAGAATTGTAAGGTTATAGCACATTTTTGGTTGAGCACATTTAGCTTTTTCTGTTCCTCCACTTTGCCTAGCTGCCATTTTTTTAACTATGAAAGGAATTGAAAAGACCATCAGAGCTTTTGTTCGCAGCAAAGAATAGTCATTTGAAGAAAATGGTGCCAGGCCAGACATGTAAAGATATATAAAGTAAAAAAGGAAGGTGATAGGCCTAAATTCCAGACTATTAGCATATTCACAATGGCACAGGTATAGGCTAAGCCTGGTCACAGGTGAAAGGCAGTAGTGTGAGAACTCATGGAATTAACAAAGCTACTTCACACAAAGGGACGGATGGTACTTACTCCATGTACATTCCCTTCTAAGATTTCAGTGACAAACAGCCTATGTAAGGCTGCAGTGACAATTTATTTCAGTGGCCCTAAAAATACCTATATGTACCCAGATTTAATGTGTAAAGTTAAAAGCAATGTATATTAAATATTTTCTAGGAACCTGTGATTTTGTGACCAAATGTCTGAATATACCTAAAAACAAATCCTAATTTTTTTCTAAAGAAACATGATAAATATCTGGATGGCTGGCTACATTTTGAAATATTTACCCAATATTTCTGGAATAGTCAACATTTCAATAATAATTTTATTTGCTTTTTCATGGCTTTGAATTGGGTATTATTTTGTTTCTTTGTTTTGTCCTAAGTCTATATATTTTTTTTTTCTTGCCACCATTTGCTGTGATTACAGATAGAGGTTTAGAGTTTAGCCTTTGCAATATCATCAGTTGATGGCATGTCTACAGCAGTATAGTGGATAATATTTTTTATTTTCATATATGAGGGGTACTTGACTCTGAGTGATTTTCTGTTACAAGATTTTCTTTGGTTTATAGGCCTGCTTTACCTTGGCTTCAGAATATGCTGAAATCCTTTACTTCTGCCCTTGGTTATAACACCTTTTATTTGTTAACATTTTAAATGCTTTCAAATCTTTAACAATAATAAAGGCATTAGTTATTTTAATTAATTTGTATAGATGGAATAAAACCAAAGGGAAGCTGTCATTTTCTGGTTACAATAAAAAGATATAAAAGTTAATTGCTTTTCTTTTCTAAGAAAATTATGCTGACATCTTTGGTACATACTGCTATTCTTTTATTTTATTTTATTTTATTTTTATTTTTATTTATTTATTTTTTTTGAGGCGGAGTCTCGCTGTCTCCCAGGCTGGAGTGCAGTGACCGGATCTCGGCTCACTGCAAGCTCCGCCTCCCGGGTTCAGTCCATCTCCTGCCTCAGCCTCCCGAGTAGCTGGGACTACAGGCGCCCGCCACCTCGCCCGGCTAATTTTTTGTATTTTTAGTAGAGAAGGGGTTTCACTGTGTTAGCCAGGATGGTCTCGACCTCCTGACCTTGTGAACCGCCCGCCTCGGCCTCCCAAAGTGCTGGGATTACAAGCGTGAGCCACCGCGCCCGGCCCATACTGCTATTCTTAAAGGTTTGAGTTTACTAATCCTCAACAGTAAATCTTTAAAAATGTATAACCTTGCTTAATATTAATTACCTAAGATTGCCACAAGAAACTAGCATCTTTATAGTTACTTTATATTGCAGAGTGAAATAACTTCTAGAAAGATGGGACTAATTATGGTAACTGACATTTTATACTCAATAAAAACTTTCCTTAATTTCACCCCTATGCAGGGAGTCTCAGCAGAATACCTCGCTTTTGTGTCTTGGTTGATATGGCATAGCACTAAGTGACATTAGATTAGCAACTGGGGAACAACTTTGTGAAACTGTGTTTATGGAAGTGAATTTTCAGAGTTCAAGGTTATGGGGCTTTTTTTCCTATCTCAAATCACCTAGCAACTTTAGATTCAGGCAGAAGTTGGAGTTTATTTTACAAAACATGAAAAAGCTTTTAAACCAACGTCTTTGAGGTAAATCTGTAGCAAAAGTGAGGCCACCTGCTGTTAAGAAAAGTGCCTACACATTCAGCACATTTCTGTCTCCAATAGAGGGTACTGCTGAGTAAAACAGTGCCATTATTGTTCAGATCCTATAGGTGGCAGCAGTTCCTGCAGTTTCAGAGCATAACAATGGCTCAATTTGTGGGTCTAAGAATAAAGCTGTCATGAACTCATGGGATCTTTATACTGTAAGGGCTCTTCTTTGAAATGTGATACATGAGAAAATTACCATTAATTTTTAGTGTCCCTTTTAAGATTTAAGTAGCTTATCTTTCTTTTAAGTTCCATTTTGTATTTGAAATTGTGTCCCCAAACAAGTATTGACAGCCATAATTTTATGGTGTTAAATTATAAAGTATAAATTTTTAGGTAATCTCAGGGAAAGATATGATGTAAACTTTTTTTTCTTTTCCTCTCCCACCCCAGCCGTTCACCCCAATTACAAGAATAATCCATTGTTAATTTTGACTGCTGCTGCAATCTTGAGAAGGAAATCCTAGTTGCTATACAAGCATAATTTTCTTCATGTTCAGGAGCTGAGTGGTTAATGGTTTTAACATTGCCATTCCACTTCTAGGAGGCTTTGAACCAAATTGTAGCACCTATCAAAGAGAGGTTTTGTAACTCTCTTTAAGAAAAAAGAGATTTGAATCATACTGTAGTTTCTGTTAGGCGACACAGAACTGAGGATGTAAGTACTGTACTCTTAGAGCAACTAACCTTTTGCCCCTGACCAACAGCAGAGTTGTCGTTACTTCAGTTGGTCACTTGCACACACACACACACATACACACACACCCTCCGCCCATCCAGAATAAACTCCATATTAGGTATAACAATTGTAATTCATTCAGTTTTAATGGTCAAATGATCATTAAAAAATTTTTCCCTGCTAATTCTTGTGTTTAATTCAGAGAGTTGCAAAATGCTAAATAAAACTAGTTTTTTGGTTCAAGTCAAAATAGAGTTAAGCCTACCTCTGGGAATGTTTATTCAGAAATTCAGCAACCCTTGTCTTACTGCTCAAATTAATTATCCGGAGACTTTATTATGATCGTTTATTATGAAAATCTGAGAACGCTATCTTTGTTTTAAATTCAGGAAAGACAAGATTCTCTTTATCATTTAAGATAACAAAGTAACAAACTAATGGCAATGTATGAGTATCTTAGCATATTTTGACGGGAATAGGTTAAACTATTATTCTTTTGGAGCTGATCTCTTTGTATCCATTAGGTACATTTGTAAATTCTATTGAACCATATTTTTGGAACTAATCTAAAGCTATGAAATGAATACATTATTTCAAATTAAAACATACATATTTATATGTATTATACATGTCATACATAGAGATGCATATATATATTTATTGAAGATAAAGGAAATGTAGGTTTTAGGGTTGCAGAACATTTGGATCATGTAAGTAGGAGATACATGCCTATACCTTCTATCATCCATATTTGTGTGTGTGTATATGTATATATGAATACATTTATTCAATTGTGTGTTCAGAATGATGTTTTTCATAAAGAATTATTAGTGTTGCATATAATTCCATTTCCCATTTGGTGGATATGAAAAGGAAACAGAATTGTATAAGCAAAAAAGTTTGCTAGGAGCCTTACATGCTCTTAGTAATTATTTTGTGCATTGTCTGCTACCGAACAAATTATTTGTTTTTAAAGGAACTACTAGGAACAAAATACAAATCAAGTTATTTTTGAATACTTCTAATATTATATGTTTATATAAAATCTATTTTTGATGGCACAATGACAGTTTAATTATGTGCAATTTTTTTGTCCTTGCTATTGTTTTTAGCATATTTATAATAGCTAGCTGAATAGGAAAAAATCATCACTTAAGGCAAGGCTCTTCAGGTCATCTGTGAACATTGTGTCTGTCCTTTCTTTAAAAATAGTTTGCACACCAAGATACTACAAAATAAATTCCATTTTTATTTTTGCAATTCTCTTTCAGAACCTTATGTTAAAATTAATTTCAGTTTATATTTTCTTATGTAAATTATGAACATGTAAGGATGATCACTTCGCTCTAATTTGTAAATTTTTACAAAGTATTTTAGTAAAATGATATATGTCCTTCAGTGAATTCATATTGCTGTTTAACAAAATATTCCCTAATGATAAAGTTGATATTTATGTTTTGTAAGTAAAATCATTTTGATGAATGACAAAGCTTTTGATGAATCAGATACTATCAAAGTTTGGAGTTTTCAGAAATTCAATGTATGTAGGTTTAAAAAATAAGCTAAAACTTATTTTAGGTATCATACATATGGGGAAAAAATGAGATATATAGTTAAGTTTGAACAGCTTAGACTCATTTAAACCCAGGTTTTTGAATTTCAATTCCTTAAAATTAAAAATTCTGTTGATCTATTTAAAACTGAGTATGCATTTAACTTGCCCATATTTAACAATAGTAAATTTTAATGTTAGTAAAATATTACCTAAAAGATGTTCACAGAAACTGTTGACATGTTTGAGAGGATAGGATATGATTAACTCATGCATTTTGAGGGGAATTTTAGTGCTTAGAGAATTACATAATAGACTGATAGGGAAAGACTTTCAGGAGAGGGAGCACAGTGACTGATATGCCTGAATTTGAGAAAGCAGCAGACACAATAAATGCCTGATTCTATGTAATGAGTAGTAAATGGAATTTCT
Organism: Colobus angolensis palliatus; assembly: GCF_000951035.1. Taxonomy (NCBI): domain Eukaryota; kingdom Metazoa; phylum Chordata; class Mammalia; order Primates; family Cercopithecidae; genus Colobus; species Colobus angolensis. The sequence continues at coordinate 4,691,878 of NW_012114599.1, read as the reverse complement.
CACTAATTGAATTTTTCTGTTTAACTTAGTATCCATATGTACGTATTGTACATATGACTAGTTTTGTAAGCATTAGAATATAATAAACTTAATTTTAAACATACACCCAAAACAATTACTTCCAAAAATTCTTCAGGAGGTCTATTGGAATCTTTAGTTTGAATGATTATCATTGTGAGGATCTATTGCTATTTTATTTTATTTTTTTGTCATATATTTTTTATTTTTATTTTATTTTTTTTTGATTTTTTTATTTTTATTAT
>NW_012114599.1:4642982-4685865 GCF_000951035.1 Colobus angolensis palliatus | reverse complement strand
ATCCGGCCACTGCACTCCAGCCCGGGTGACAGAGCAAGACTCTGCCTCAAAAAAAAAAAAAAAAAAAAGAAATGGCCTTATCATTCACCCTAGGAGGCCCTTTTTTTCACAGGCCTGAAACTCTGTAGAATCCATGTTGGATATTATTAATGAACATGCTTCTTTTTGTAGAGGGGAGAATGATGATTGAAAAGGTAAATTAGTATCATAAACACTCCAGAAATTTCAGCATATGGGAGAAATTATTCTCTCACTTCATGGAATCTATTGTCTTCATGTGCATCTAGTTTCGTGACCTGCAAGAGGGGACCTCTGAGCCATGAGCATGTACAATCAGGTTCTGTTTAAAGCCAACATTTCTTATAAAGACACCATCTGTATTATAAATAATTATGATGCCAGTGCTGTAGCTTAGAGTGCTCTCAAATCGAATCAACAAGTACACATAGCATGCATGTTGTGGGCAAGACATGTGCTTTGCACGATATAAAAATACAGTAAAGGCTCCTACAACTGACATTTTCTCATTCAGGCCTGACTATTCAGCCCTGACTATTCAGTCCTATCTACTCTCTTACCTAAATAGATATGTCACTCTCCTTCCGTGTGGGGAGAATAAAGCTGAATGTGAAATTTAGCTTCCTTAACATTTAAAGTCAACTTCTCATTTAACTCACTTTTTTTCTTCCATGCTTTCAGAAAAACAATGATGAGATCAAAATTAGTTACTCATGAATTATTTTACTTTTTTTGAGGTATAGGGATCCAACAGTACCTGTTCTGAAGTTCATTTTAGTCTAATGGACTTTATTAGCCTTAAAGATGTCATCTAGTTAATGCAATATATTATACATAGGCAGTGTAATTGCTCTCCTCTGTTTAGAGAGTGTATATGAGTAGTCATAAATTCTTGATGGCATAACCCAAACTGGTATCCTAAATCCTTGACTTCTAATTTTAGACCATTGTACTTCTAAAGTTTGCTTGTAATTTGAGTATTAAGAATTTAGAGGATAAGAACGTACAAAGGCCATCATATAGCTCAAAGTCTAAGGGAAAATAATGCTGTTTCAGTTCTCAATATAAAAAAAAAATTATATGAGAAATTACTCGTTTTGAAAACTGATCTTCAGGTAAAACTGGGCATAATCAAAAAAGGAGTAAGCCCTAAAGACCTTTTGCATTGTAAAATTCTAGCAATGTTGTGATTCCCGTTGATTTTAAAAAGTGATATGAATGGAACTTCTGAATATCCCCTGAGATTTTAGAAGTATATGATACTGGCAATTATCACAAAAATATATTTCTAGAGAAGTCTGAATAATTGACTCTTTAAAAATTATGTTTTCTTGCAAAATCTCTAAGGAACTGAAGAAGTTTCTTAGAATCACAGGCATGCTCTTAAAGCATTACCATGAGCCTTTACTCTGAACTACCTCATATTGGTACCTCATACCTTCTTTGCAGAAATTAATGCCTAAGTCCTAATGGAGAGAAACATACTCTAAAATGATCTGAAGCCATTGGCAGGGAGACAGAAGAGATACTATTAGCAGAGCAGAAACACAAATAGATGGATAGAGCCAATGGGTTTTGTTTTTTTAATTGTAGAAACTAACAAACGATTTTAATATTTATATGAAAATGTGAAGAACCAATAATAGTCAAAATCATCTAGAAGAAAAGGAAGAAAGTTGGAAGACTTACACTACCAGATATCAAAGCTTATTATAAAGTTACAGTAATTAAGATAGCATGGTATTGGTGTAAGGATTGATGAAGGTCAAATAAAATGATATGGAGTCCAAAAATATACCCACATATATGTGGAAACTTGATTTTATAACATAGGTAGCACTGCAAAAACAGTGAAGATAGATGGTATTTTTAATAAAATATTCTGATCCAACTGGATAACCTCATGGAAAAAAATCATGGTCCTCTACCTCATACCATATACAAATATCAATTTCAGATTTCTATTTAGACTATAAATCTAAATATAGAAGGTACAGCGGTAAAGTGCATAAGAATATCTTCATGATCTTGAGTTAGGTGAGGATATCTTAAATAGGACAAAAAATAACCATACAGAAAAGACTGATAAATTGGTCTATGTTATAATTAGGGATTTCTGTTACTGAAGGATACTATTTGAAAGTAGAAATGTAAGTTACAGAGTAGGAGGAGGTATTTGCAGTGCATATAACTAAGGACTTATTTTCAGAATATATAGCAAATTCTTACAAATCAACAGAAAATAAAAGAACCTAATTTCACAAATGTGAAAAACATGAACAAGCACTTCACAAAGAGTATATCCAAATGGCCGATAAACAGAAAAAGACACTAAACTGAAATAGTCACCAGGTAAATACAAATTGAAACCAAAATAAGATACCAACATATTTCCAACAGAATGGTGAAAACTAAGACTGACAAAACCAAGCATTGATAATAACATTGAGCAATTGAAACTCATATACACTACTATTGGAAAAACCATTTTGGAAAACTGCTTGACAGTACCTCTTAAAGCTGAAAGTATATGCGTCCTGTTTCCTGGCAATTTCATTCTCAGGTATAGTAGACCCTACAGAAATGTGTGCACCAAAAGACACATGGAAGAATGTTCGTAGTATTTTTCATAATAGCTAAACATTGGACATAACTCAAATGGCCATGAACATTAGAAAAGACAAATAAATTGTGGTTTATACATATAATGGAATATTTTAAAAGCAAAGAAAATAAATCAACTATTTCCACACACAATATCTGGTACAAATCTCACAAACATAATGTTGAGCAAGAGATGACAGACTCAAAATAATACATATAGTCATGCATCACTTAACAATGGCGATACGTTCTGAGAAATGTGTCCTTAGGCAACTTTGGTGTGCGAACATCATAGAGTGTACTTACACAAACCTAGAGGGTATAGCCTGCTGCACACGTAGGCTATGTGGTATAGCCTACCACTCTGAGGCTACAAACCTGTTCAGCGTGTTACTGTACTGGATACTGTGGGCAACTTTAACACAATGGTAAGTATTTATGTATCTAAACATAGGAAGGGTACAATAAAAAACTGATAATCTGAAGGGACCACCATATATGTGGTCCTTCACTTACCAAAACATCCTTATGCAGCAGATGACTATACTATATGATTCCATTTGTATAAAGTCCAAACGATGGCAAAACCAATCTGTGGTGTTAGAAATGCTTACCTCTGGGGAAGAGAGAAAGGGAAAAAGGGAAACTTCAGGAGTGCTAGTAATATTCCATTTCTTAAACTGGGTGATGACTATGTGGGTGTGTTCACTGTTTTCATTTTTATTTTTTGAGATGGAGTCTCACTCTGTCGCCCAGGCTTGAGTACAGTGGTGCAGTCTTGGCTCACTGCAACCTCTATCCCCTGGGTTCAAGCAATTCTTATGCCTCAGCCTCCTGAGTAGCTGGGATTACATGCCCGCACCACCACGCCTGGCTAATTTTTGTATTTTTTTAGTAGAGATGGAGTTTCACCACGTTGGCCAGACTGGTCTTGAACTCCTGGCCTCAAGTGATCCGCCCACCATGGCCTCCCAAAGTGCTGGGATTACAGGTGTGAGCCACCATGTCTGGCCTGGGTGTGTTCACTTTGTGATCATTCTTTCAGCCATGATCTTATTTTTTCACTTTTCTGTATGTACGTTGTACTTTGGTAAACAAGTTTAATAAAAAAGAGAGGTAACAGAAGCTGTGTTTTGCTTGTTGTTTGTTTGTTTTTTAGCCTTTCCAATACAGAGCAGAGGAAGAGCAGTCTAGAATGTGGATAAGGAGCTCTGGAAGCTTTTTCTGATTTGAAAGAGGTGGTTCACAGATGAGAAAAATATTTTTAACTTAGCCAGAAACTCATAGTATGTACTGATGTTAGTCATAGAATGCCTCGATGTTGCAAGGTTCTTTGGTCTGTGGTTCCGTACCTACACAGGGTAGTGTTTATGAACCTGAATATTGTTAAAGGAACTTTACTCAGAGAGCTGAAAGCCATTGAACGATATGTTGCTCAGCACAGATACTACTTCTTACAGAAAGCCTTCCCAGGCCCATCAGTTTGGGCCAAGTGCTTTCCTCCTATGTTCCCACAAATCCTTGGTGTAACTCCCAAGAAACTGTAAGCTTCCTGAGTGAAGTTGTCTGTCCTGAGAGACATTGTCTGTGTTGTTTATAATTTAGATTCCAGTGCCTAACATTGTGCCCAGTACTTAATAAAATAAGTGCATGAATGAATGTTTATAAGTCAATCGTTCATAACATGGAATGTGCTTAATGTGTGTTTAACTATTTTATAGATAGATTCGATTGGAACATGTAATTCTTATCAGCACTAAATAGTAGGATGAGGCATTTGGGACCCTTTTGTAGGCACTAGCCTTTTGTTATTGTAGCTAAATTTTACAATAAACTAAAACTTGAGGACAAGTTGTCAAGATAATAAAGAAAAAGTTTATGATAAAACAGAAACTTACAAAGGCCTGGTATTCCCGGTTTTAGAAAAAACTACTTTTCTCAGAGTAACAGTGTGCTCATCTTGAATTACTTTATAAAACTGTGAAATCAGCTTTTTTTCCTGATAAGATAGTGCTTAGTGATATTTTGAAGTTGCTCTTAAACCATCTACAGCTTAAAAAGAACTTTCTAGCAAAGCCATTATAGGTAATGATTTCTCAAGTGTTTTGTTTGAGTTTTTCGTATTTATTATATAAAGTTGAAATATATACTATCATGATAATTATAATCAAATAGAGAAGTCAGACTTGAATTTTGTATTTCTACCACTAATATGCTTTCCCGTCCGATTAACAGGTTTTTTAAAAATAAAATTTTGACACTGGATTCATAAGGACAGATGTCTGTATCATACTACAAATATAAACTGTTTAATTTAGTGACAACGCCTAAGCCAGGTAACTGGAGTGAAGACAAATGAAATTCTTCCTTTTGTACTGGTCATTGTGTGAAGGCAACCATAGACACAACCTGTGTCCTGGGACGAGATATGTGAAATGGATGCACATCCTCAAATGTTACCATTTTGTGCATTCAAATGGATAGTCAGAAGACCCATAAGTTCCCTAATTTAGAAATTCCCACAGTTCTCAATAAAGTGACTTTCCACTAGTTTGAGTTGTCACCTTTTCCAAAGGCTTTGTCACCACATCTTCCTCAATGAAGTAATTCTGCTTCAAGCAGGTAGATTTTCATATTCATGGCCTACAGGCCAGATTGCAAAAATATTCTTTAGTATTTTCTTTATGTCATAGCACACTTGGTTTTGAGGTATTTTCTGCCTCATTTTCATACTGGCTTTGTAAAGATTTCTGTAGTATGTAAGATAACTCTAACATTGAGGCTTATGTAATTAAATGAGACATATTTTAGACTTATGAAAGAATAGCATGAAGTGTGTGTCTCGTACCAATATCAATGGCATTAAGTCTCCATATGTATCAGTTGTCTATCTTTAGGGATATGAAATCTGTAAGTTTGCCAATATATAACTCAGTAATATTTGAGTGTGTTGGCCAGGTGCGGTGGCTCACGCCTGTAATCCCAGCCCTTTGGGAGGCCAATGCGGGTGGATGACCTGAGATCAGGAGTTTGAGACCAGCCTGACCAACATGGTGAAACCCATCTCTACTAAAAATACAAAAAAAATTAGTTGAATGTGCTGGCACCTGTAATCCCAGCTACTTGGGAGGCTGAGGCAGGAGAATTGCTTGAACCCAGGAGGCGGAGGTTGCAGTGAGCCGAGATTGCGCCATTGCACTCCAGCCTGAGTAACAACAGGGAAACTCTGTCTTAAAAAAATTTGAGTATGTTATTAATAACTTATTTCTATACAGAAATGAGCCAGGCATGGTGGTGTGCACCTGTGATCGCAGCTACACAGGAGGCTGAGGTGGGAGGATCACTTGAGCCCAGGAAGTGAAGGTTGCAGTGAGCCAAGATTGTGCCACTGCACTCCAGCCTGGGTGACAAGTGAGATCCTCTCTCAAACCAAAAAAACACCCACCCCAAAAAACCCAAACTTATTTGTATAGTGATGTTCAGTTGCATTGTTACAAAATATGAATTCATAATTTTTTTAAACACAAGAATACTTATTAAATATTAGAAAAGCCTTAAGGTGTGTGTGTGTGCGTGTGTGTGTGTGTGTGTGTGTGTGTGTTTATGAAATGGAGCCCCTTTCCATTGCCCAGACTGGAGTACACTGGCACAGTCATAGCTCACTGCAGTCTTGTCCCCCGTCCTGAGGAGCTGGGACTGCAGGTATGTACCACCATGTCCTACTAAGTTTTAAACATTGTTTTAGAAATGGAGTCTAGCTGTGTTGTCCAGGCTGGTTTCAAACTTCTGGCCTCAAGCAATCATCCTCCTGCCTCAGCCTCCCAAAGTTCTGGCATGAGCCACCAACCCTGGACTTTTAATTTTTGACATTTTTTATTCTTCCTCTAGTCTAATGGTTTTCATATTTATTTGTCCAAGGAATACTTTTTTTTTTTTTTTTGAGACAGAGTCTTGCTCTGTCACACGGGCTGGAGTGCAATGGCGCAATCTCGGCTCACTGCAATCTCTGCCTCCCAGGTTCAGGTGATTCTCCGGCCTCAGCCTCTCCAGTATTTGGGATTACAGGCACTTGCCACCATGCCCAGCTAATTTTTGTATTTTTAGTAAAGGCGGGGTTTCACCATGTTGGTCAGGCTGGTCTTGAACTCCTGAACTCAGATGATCTACCTGCCTTGGCCTCCCAAAGTGCTGGGATTACATGTGTGAGCCACCACGCCTGGCCAGAATACTTTTTATATTCTGATGTCATGGAAGAACTCCAAAATGAAGTAATGAGGTATAATAGGATATTGCAATACTTGGATTACAATTGACAGAAAAATAAAGCCTTGTAAACTAATTGCTGTGAGAAGTAGCAGTTGTGATTTTTATGCTTTGAAAACTTTAACAGAATGGAAAAAATAATGGTAACATATTAGAAACATTGGATTATTGTAAAAAGAACAAGAAAAACCTAATTTAAAATGAAATTAAAAAACACTTTCAATGAGAGCAGTGTTTTTATGTTTTATCCATATGCATTTAATATAAGGAGAACTACTTATTGAGTTCCATGTTCACTATTTGGGTGAAGGGTTCACTTGAAGCCCAAACCTCAGTATTACGCAATATACCCATGTAAAAAACCTGCACATATACTTCCTGACTCTAATGTATATATTAGATTCACACACACACACACACACACACACACACACAAATGGGCAATGTTTCACTGTTGGATCTACATACCAGATGCAACGTCCAGTTATAGTATTATATATATTTTTTATGCAGAAATCCTTTTCCATACAGATATGTTAGAAATATGTATAGACTTTTACAATAGTTAGGTGCTCTTGAATCAGACCATTCCAAAGTGTTTAATTATTTAATTTTCAGTAGCTCCTTTGTCATTTTTCTTTTTCTTCTCTTTTCTTTCTTTTTTTTTTTAGATGGAGTTTTGCTCTTGTTGCCCAGACTGGAGTGCAATGGTGCGATCTTGGCTCACCGCAACCTCCACCTCCTGGGTTCAAGTGATTCTCCTGCTTAAGCCTCCTGAGTAGCTGGGATTACAGGCATGCGCCACCACCCTCAGCTAATTTTGTATTTTTAGTAGAGACGGGGTTTCTTCATGTTGGTCAGGCTGGTCTCGAACTCCTGACCTCAGGTGATCCGCCTGCCTCGGCCTTCCAAGGTGCTGGGGTTACAAGCATGAGCCACTGCACCCAGCCTTATCATTTTTCTAGAAACTAAAATCTCCACATATTTGTCTTCATTTTGAAGTATTCTGGATTTCAAGTACATGGATATTATAACTTATGTTCTGAGAGCAGTATTATACTAGATGAACAGTATTTATTTCTCTCCATTCCAGCCTAAATAATTCAATAAGATCTAAATTCAGCTTTACTATTTTCTTTATAAAAGGCTTAAAATTTGACAAACAGGAGGAGAAAAAGGAAGAGAAGAAAACAGGGGTGAAGTCATTTAGGAATGATAAACAAATGCGGCCAGGTGAGGTGGCTTACACCTGTAATTACAACACTTTGGGATTCCGAGGTGGGTGGATCACTTGAACTCAAGAATTTGATACCAGCTTAGGCAAAATGGCAAAACCTTGTCTCTACAAAAAGTACAAAAAATATTAGCTGGGCATGGTGACATGCCTGTAGTCTTAGCTACTTGGGAGGTGGAGGTGGGAGGATGGCTTGAGCCCAGGAGACAGAGATTGCAGTGAGCCGAGATCATGCCACTCCACTGCAGCCTGAGCAGTAGAGCCAGACCTTGTCTGAAAAAAAAAAAAAGAAAAGTAAATGCAGAGTATTCCAGAGATTGTGACAAACTCTTAGCCATTTCTATGTTTTTGAGATTTCCAGCAAAGTTGTGCCAATGGCTGGAGGGGATAGAAGAGGTGGTCCATTCTAGGGCAATGAAGTGAGTTAGATAATTTTTTAAAAAAAGTAATAAAATTGAAAGTTGTTCTGCTTTTAATTATCACCATGTGCCTAAAAGTTTTTGTAAATGCCAGTGGTAAAATACCTCTCCCTATTCCTATTCATGTAGACCACTCCTACCATGCCCTGATTTTGGTACACCATTGGCTTCCAGGATATTTAAAAAATGAAGAAAATGCCAAAAACAGGGTTAAAAAATTTTTGGAATATTTTAAATGTTTTAATTTAATAAAGTAACTGTACAAAAGCAATTTAATTGAGCTATTCATAGGATAATTATATAATATAGAAATATTAACTTACACTGTACTATGATGAATGCCTGACTTTCAGTCCTGTCAGGGTATCTCTTATGACTATATATCTGACCTGTTTTTGATTTTCTTTATGGCTGTGGGGCCAGACCATACACTTTTCTTGTTGCTGTTCTTTTACCTATTGCACCCCCTTAACCAGAATAGGCCCTTTTTAATTGGTAACTAATTGCCTTAAAGGTATGTTGAGAGTATAGCATTCTTTGAAGCTATCAACAAATTTATAAGAAAAGTTTGCAGAGCATGAAATTCAGGAAATGTTTTCTTTCTTTCTTTTTTAATCAATTAAGTAATTAGATTTAGTTCTACTAATATTACTGATTTACCTTAAATCCAGATTCCAGCTGATAAACTTTTTGAAATGTGATGCACTGGTTAGGAATTTGAGAACTACAGATGTGAGACTCATCTAGATCTTAGTTATGATTTTATTGTTCACTTCATTTGAAGGACAGAGAAAAAACGGCAGGGGTTAAACATAAATCTCAGAGACTATATGAGGATTAGTGAAGTTATGTCTCTTATAAAACATTTGAGTTGTTTTTTAGTAGAATGCTAGCATGTGAGAATAAAGGAGGATATTCACCAGTGTCTTCTAACATTTAAAATGTTACCAGAAGCAGATCATATTTGAAAATGAAATTTAGTCTATGGTTAATAGTTTATTTCCTCTTAAAATTGTTATCGACTTCCATAAATGTAAATTATATAGTTTTATTTTCATATTTTTTGATGGTCAATACTTGTTTCCGACATGGACAATATTAAGCTGTAAAGTTTCTGAAGTACTCCAGGTTTCTCACATACTCTTATTTCCAGGTAAGAATAAAAAATGTAAAAAACATTTTAAAAGTTAAAAAAGTCATATTGTTAGTAAGTAGTGTAGGTAAGGTGATTTGCATCTGAGAGTGCATTTGCCCAACTTAACTAATAGGGCAAAAACACTATTGTGTTGACATCTTTGACAAATCTTTCTTGGACCCAGTGTCACTGATGATATTGGTTTGTGGGTTGGGCCTTCTTCACTGCATGGTTTATCTTCGGTGTCAATCAGTGATGATGATACAATCCGCGACAAAGTATTTTTTGTTGAATACTTACCATCACTCAAAATGGGATACAGTTCTTTCTAAAGATAAAGACTTTCTCCTAAGGCATTTGTTCCTACTCTAAGAATTTATTGTAGCAGAATATGCTTCTTGGATTTTAAGTTATCCAGAAAGCTAAGTTATCTGATCTTTTGGGGACATATTGTATCTTATTTTATTTAATTTTTTCTTTTTGAGATAGAGTCTCACCCTGTCGCCCAGGCTAGAGTGCAATGGCACAATCTTAGCTCACTACAACCTCTGCCTTCTGGGTTCAAGCGATTCTCCCGCCTCAGCCTTCTGAGTAGCTAGGATTACAGGCACGCACCACCACACCTAGCTAATTTTTGTAATTTTTTTTTTAGTAGAGATGGGGTTTCACCACGCTGGCCAGGCTGGTCTCGAACTCCTGACCTTGTGATCCACCCACCTCAGCCTTCCAAAGTGCTAGGATTACAGGCATGAGCCACTGCACCCGGCCTTAATATTTTGCTCTATTAAACACTGGTCAACAGGAAGAAACATGAATTTGCTTTGAATCCTAAATAAGTTATAACTTTAGAACTAAAGTCACCTGTGCCGGGTACCTGAGGCCTCAGAAACAGATATCTGCCTGTATATTGTATATTTGAAAACAAAGTAGCAAAAATTTTTGTTTTTAAGTTTTAGTTCTGGACTTCTACTCTTTCAGCCCATTAGAAATCATTCTGTCTCTCTCTCTCTCTGTCTCTCAAGTCTAAACAACCCCAGAGGATGTACTGTTGTTTTTATTTGCTTTATGAAGTGCTAATCAAACAATTGATGGTTTAAAAATTATTTGATAATAATGATTTTGCTTTTTGTTTTTATTCTTCTTCATGAGATGTTTTTTTCCCGGGGCAAGTTGATGAAGATGTTTTTGGCCACCTGATTTTTGCCTGTTGCCATTGACTTTCCCTTTTTGAAGTGTGACTAAGCTTTGAGAGCTCCTTCTTTGGTAATTTATAGAAGAAAAAGCCTTGGAAAAAATGTTTGTACTTGATTTTAAGGGGTAACAAAATTTCTTTGTTGTTTGTTTTTTGGAATTGTGTTAAAGAAAATTATGAAATTGTAATGACTAAGTACATATTTTTGAAGGGTTTTACTTTGTTTATTTCCTTCATCAAAAAAATAAGCAAACCAGTAACTGTTAACCCTAATTTATTTTTACTCTTCAAGTGACATTACTTTTAACTGGCTACATTTGGATAATAAAAGCCATGGATTTTAAACCACTTAGTAATTTGGTTTCATTTTTAACACAAATAACACCTTTTCATCCATTTTATATAAACTTCAAACAACATATGTTTTAACTTACTGCCAAATAAGAAGAAATGTGTTACATTAAAGTGCATGTTGTTTGCCTGCGCATTTGGAAATACTATTCATTTTATAGCAATTTTGAGTTATTTTTCTGTCACTTTGTATTCCTATTCAAAGAGACATACAGAAACCCTCACTCAAAACAACTCCCTTAGGGTTTACTCTTGGATGTCAGTAGACATGAACGGGAGGTACCGCATACAACAAGCTTAGGTCATGGAAATGTCAACTCTTGGTGACTTGCATTTATTATTATCCTTTGAATTGTGTCCTCTTGAAATTTTGTGAGTGGTATTTTAATGTATTTCTTTTATGTTTTAGGTGGGCAAAAGAGAGAGACCACCTCACATTTTTTCCTCCTCTTCCCTCTGTTTATGTACAAAAATGAGATACTCTCATTCTCTAGAATTTGATCCAAATTTTAAAATTGTTGCTAAGGGATAATGGTCATACAGAATGTGAAATGTTAATAACATAAAAAATTAAGACCTAAAAATGGAAACATTTTCAGTGCTAAGATGCAATTCAAAGTGTTGGATTGTTTTTAAATTAATGAGGAAGTATTTTTTAAAGCCCTTTTTCTTTAGGATCTTAAATTTTACCAAGAGAACGTGGATTCTTTTAAAGAACACAGGTTAGAGTTAGTTAAAACCTACCAATTAGTATAGGGAAGAGAGACTCCATTATGACAGGTAAGGTTTAGATAGAATTTATAATTAGTAAATTAGAAAAATTAAAAATATCCCCAGGAAGCTTTCTCTGACCTCTCACCACCTGTCCTTGTTGGGTTAGGTGCCTGCCACTCTGTGAAACTCAAGTAATCAGAGCACTGTGCTTAGCACATCCTCACTAGTCCGTGAGCTCTTTCAAGGCAGGTACTGAATCTTATTTGGCTTAGTTTTCTCATCCATCTTACACTGTAGTTGCTCAGGAAGTATCTGTTGAATGAACATCAGGTGTAGAGTGATGATGGATAGACCCTAATTATGTCCACATCCGTGTAATAAAATGAGCAATATATTTAGGTTTGAAAATAATCTCACTACTTTTTTAAAGAAATAAATGCCTCTGCAGTCTTTCTGAAATAATTGATTTTTATTTTTAGACAGGTTCTTGCTCTGTCACCCAGGCTAGAATGGTGGTAGCGTGATCATAGGTCACCGTAGCCTTGAACTCCTGAGCTTAAGCAATCCTCCTGCCTCAGCCTCCTGAGTAGCCCGGACTACAGGTACATGCCACCTGCCCAGCTAATTTTTAAAATATTTTTGGTAGTGGTGAGGATCTTGCTATGTTGCCCAGGCTGGTCTTGAACTCCTGGCCTCAAGCAATCCGCCTGCCTTGGTCTACCAAAGTGCTGGGATTAAAGATGTGAGCCACCGTGCACAACCAATAACTGATATTTATTTTGAGGACTGATTAGAAGTTTTAAAATTTTAAAAAATTCATTGCAGTTTTGTAATATGTGAAAAAAAATCATGAAAAAATATTATTAAAAATGTCATCACAATTCTGATAACCTAACTTTGGGTTTCTAAAAGCTTTTGTAGTGTTAATGTTAATACTGTCCTTTATTGGTGGCCAAGGATGTCAGTTGGAAACAATTCTTACTACTAGTTGTTGGCAAGTTACATGAGCAAGGGAGATTTGGACCCAGGCTGAAATCTCTAGTCAGGCTCCATTCTTTAGCAGCTGTCACAGTGTAGCTCCAGCAGTGGGATGTACATTTCTTGTTCCGCATTATGAGCCCACAAAGAAAGCCACCAGTGAACACAACCAGCTAAGAGTTTTATTCTCCTTCTATTGGGTTGCTTTTGAGTAGATCCAGTTTCATTTTTATTATATTCAGTTTCTTCCATGTATAATCACATGTCTTTGGCAGAGTCTCTTACTTTCTTATGAAATCTAATACCTAGTAACTCAAAGTAAAGAACAATGAATAACCCTTAAATACAGAGGATTTAGTTTTTTCCCTCCTGCATTCAGAATAAGGTCATGGTTGCAATACCCAAGTTAATAATTTGTAAAATGCCAAAGTATTTGAAGCTTTTCAGATTTCTATTGTAAAAGTCCTCAGTACAATTTTACACTATCCTTTATATTGACCAACCTAAAGATTTGACTATTAATTTAACCAGCATTATTGTACTTTTCCTCTGGAATAAATCAGGGCTTTTTAAATGAATTGATCCCTTACTGTCTTATAACAACAAAGCATATTCAGTAGTCATATTTTTCCGATACTATTGCACAATATTGTCAATACTTGAAGAGAAGAACAGCTGTTGTCTAGGGAGTGAAGGTTAAAGGTGAACACTCCCTACCGATTCAAAGAAACACAGGCACCCTATTTATTATTTATTTGTAAGTAGAACTCAGCAGAGTATTGCCACATTTAATGTATGTTTCATAGAGTAACAAAAGGATTTTCCACTTTTGACTAATACAGTTTTTAGAGCTCATCCTTGTAGGTGACTTGTACATATGCCCTGCAGGCACACAGTAAATATTAGCTGATGATGAGAGATGAATATCCTTGCTTTTCAGTTCTGAACATGAGATAACCAAGCCTTTTAGGTAGAGTTAATTAATATCTGGTCGTCTTCTCCATTCCTAAGGGAATATGACTTTGAATTCTCTCTCTTCATCATGATAAATGTGTAGTCACAAATGTAGTGTTCCAGTTTTGGGCTTGGAAAATGAAGTTTAAATGAATAATGGTAATCCACGGTAATAGAAATGCTTAGTTCTACTGGGTGTTTAAGTCTAATGTGTAGGCATCTGGGGACTCTGATACACTGATTTACTTGTAGGTAAAAACCTTTAGAGCTGCTGGCAGTGTGTTTTGTTGGGATCATTTGTTGCATTTTTAGTGTAACAGTGGACTTAGAAGTTAAATGTCAACCTTTGGCCAAAATAATCTGCTAGTCAAAGACCTTGGACATTTAGGGGTTTTTAAATTGGAAGTGGGAGGATATCCTCATTTATTATTCATAGCTACAGTATATTAGTTATTATTCTTTCGTTAAAAATGTGACAAAATTAAAGGCAAATATAGTTTTAAAGTCTCCAGAGTAAATTAGAAAACTGATTTCATACATCTCCAAAAATTTTATTAGCTGATGGAGTATTTTACCTCAATTAATATTGGAAATGTTGAAAGATAACTAGATATCACTATTTCACTAGAAATATTTTGTGTATGTTTATTCTTTATTGTCAGAAAAATAAATAGTATAGATTGGACAGTGTTCATTTTTCATAAATGGAAAAGTACATTGTTCTTTTACTAGCCAGGGTTGGAAGAAAGTACTTGGGATAAGAAATAAAAATGAATGTGTACAGTTCAATATGTGTAGTGGGATGGATTCAGGAAATTCATTCTTTCATATTTCATTTTTCTAAACCTTTTTTTATGTAGGCATGACAAAAGAGAGAGTAAAAAAAATCCCATTTTGTAAAAAAGCAAACATATTTGTATAAATGTAGTAAAGATATACCTGAAAGTTACATACCAAATTATTAACTGTTCTTTTGGGGGAATAAATCTCTAACCAGGGACCTTTTCTTTTTTAAAATTTTTATGCCTCCTTATTATTTGATTTTATTTTGAGGAGCATGTATTATCCCTGTAATTAAAAAAAATTAAGGAACCAGGCAAAAAGAGAGAGAGACAGACAGATAGATAGTATATGAAGGGCTATAGGCAGCCGCAGAAGAGCGAGAAAGGCAAAGACCAAGTGGGCATCAGAGCTGGATCCCGACATGGGGAGCAATTCAGACACCTGCCGGGCATCGGGACAGGGTGAAGTCTTCCTACCAGAAGAGGAATCTGGAGCCCGGGCCAGCGGGGAAGTGGGGGGACCTGTGTGGGGTAGGGAGTAGGTCTGTAAAGTGGAATGTTGTGGTAGAGTAAGACTGGAAAGGTAAGGTCATTCATTATGGAGATAGTCTGAAATAAAGACATCAGTGATCATGGAGTGTAGTTAGGATATAAGCATTTTGTGCAAGAGTTTGATGCTTGTTTCCTTTATATTTTTACCCTGGGGAGCTCTTTAGAGTTCAAGTGTGTGTCTATTGAGAGAGACCCATCGTAGCCTTTATTTATTTATTATTACTATTTATTAGAAAATGAGCAATGCTTAACCTCTCTAGATAGCTTTCATGCAGTGACATGACTTCATGTTGTAGAACTGGCCAGTTATATGAACATGTAGAAATGTAGCTATTCAGTTTCTCAGTTTTAGTGTTGACCCATGTCAAATTATTTTTTAAATTGTCTAATATGAGATTGGCTCTTACACTGAGAAACTGAAGTAAAACAAGCTATTTATTAACAGAGTAGGTTGACTAATCCTTTGCTGGAGTAAATATGAGGAGCTACATCAACACACATGTACATTCTCTATGTAAGGTTAAGATGTGTGTAGCTAAATATATTCATTAGTGTCACTTAGGAGATGCTCTTTCTTTTGTCATGTTTCTTTGGCAAAAGCTAGCAGTTCTGTTAGCAGTGGTTTTGATGATAAAATCCTGTAATTCAAGAGGTTGGCTTATTCAACTAAACAACTGCTACCTTGGGCAATACTGGACCAACTGCGAGGGGGCTGTTTTCTTGAGACCTGGAAAGCTGTTCTGTTTGCTAAACAAAGGAATTGTTGATTTCAGTGATTTAATTCCCCTTTTGGCTAAAGGCTGCAGAATGAAAACAGTGCTTGTTTGGGAAGGAATCTGTTGCTAAGGCAACTGATATCTCCTTAATTATTGGCCAATATTCCCAAATGAGATTGGTCTCTTTTGATTGTTGGAAATAACCAAATTATCCTGAGCACTTTCAAGTCTTGAATTTTGTGGTAATGGCAGGGAATGGGGGAGGGATTTCTCTCAAGTATATAATCAGATATCTCCCATTTGGGTTGGCATAGTGTGGGCACTATGTTTATGAGGGTAAAAATACAGATGATATTTGCAAAACCTCTTTTATTGTAAGAGACCTTATTACTTAAGACCAGTTACAGTTCTAAAATAAGTGACCTATGTTCAATCTTTTTTTAAAAAATGAATTCTTTGATTTCTGTAAGGAAATATAATACGTCTAATCATTTATCCTCAAGAATAGGCAGATATACGGAGGAACTTGTAAGTATTATTTGAATCATGCTAACAAGGACTGTCTTCAGAAGTGTCTGCAGCCATTTATTTGAGGTTCTTTACTTGAATGTTTCTAGCAGTGCATATGCTGACCTTGGAGAGTGACCTCTTTTCTGTCTATTACTTTGAAGGATCATGTAAAAGACCTATGGTTTCTTGTCTCTTGGCAGTGCAGTTGTTTGATCACTTAAAATTAATTGAAGCTTTGAATATAGTCAGGCTCAAGTTCTAGTGTATTCATATCATACTTTGTAATTGCTCTCTAGTGTGAAGGACATACTAAAAAATAAGTACAATTCTTACAAAATGGGAATTTGTCTTTATAATTTTATTGTACGTCTTTTAAATTCTTATTGTGAATCATAGAGATCACACATTATTATCTCATGTCCTTACAACAAAACAGGAATTCACTGTTCTTTGGTTCTTGTCCTATGACAAGTCTGGTGAGCATTGATGAAATTCTTCTAATATTACTCAGGGTATCCCAGATCTTCCAGCTGAGTGAACATGAGGTTCTGAAGTGTGACTGTTTATGATTTCTGTGTTGTGGAACCACGAGAATTTTGTAGGAGTCTCACATGAAAGGCTTTTGGCACAATAGCACTGAGTAAAATCTGTTTTGTGATACTTTTGAATGGTCATAGTTCTTACTCAGAATTAGTCTTCCCATGTTTCATTCATAGAGATAACATTGGCTTTACACCTTGGGTTGAATTGAATATAAAAAGCTTTGTACTATGTACTGGAACAATACTTGAGTTGAATTTCATGTACATATTTATTATCTATTCTAGACATGAAATTTCACTCTTCATTTTAAATAGCTTCAAGAAGTAAGTACCAGATTCACTTGATGAAAATATTAAAATACATGAAAAGGACAATATCCTGCAAAACTGTTGACTAAAAATATAAGCACAGAACCACAGAATATAAGTTCAAAGCTGTCCTTACATGTCTGTAGAGTATCATTAATCTAGTTCTCACTAGAGTTTTACAGTATCTAAGTAGATTTTACACTATCTACTGAAGTTTTTCCATATCAGACTATAAATATAAATATACAGTTAAATCTGTGATACATTTTGAATTAGCCTCACTTTTTAGAACTCTTTTGAGCTTATCTTATTTAAAACATGTTGAAGTAAGAACTATCAGACTTCAAAAACATTATTCTTTGAAAAACATTTTTGTGCTGTATTTTAAAATTCCTTGATATTTATAATTATTTCAAAGATTTTTGTTGTAGTCATCCAGTTTATGAGATTAATTTTTTCCTGGATTATTGTAGGAAAAAAACAACTTTTTAAAATAAGGGAATATAAAGAGAATTTATATATTTACGTTGATTAGATCATAAAAATTTGACCCGTTATTATATATGTTAAATTCTATGAATTTATTACTTTGTTTTATCACATATTAGTTGACTCAATTTTCCATCATTTCCACATTTTGCCCTTTTCTCAGATTCTTTTTTTTTTTTTTTTGGAGTCTTGCTCTATTGCCCAGGCTAGAGTGCAGTGGCACAATTTTGGCTTGCTGTAACCTTTGCCTCTTGGTTTCAAATGATTCTCCTGCCTCAGCCGCCCGAGTAACTGGGATTATAGGCACGCACCACCACACCCAGCTAATTTTTGTATTTTTAGTAGAGATGGGGTTTTACCATGTTGAACCTCAAATGATCCTCCCACTTTGGCCTCCCAAAATGCTGGGATTATAGGCATGAGTCACCATGCCCAGCCTCAAATTCACCAAAGATCAAAGATATAGAGAGAATATTTTATTAGCAATTTCTTAGCTTTTTTTAAAAATCTGATATATTTGTTTGTTTGTTTGTTTTCCCGGAGGTTTGTATTTAGTACTAACTTCAGTTTGCATAATATATATTTATATATCCAATGTGAATAATTTATATACATACCTATGACAAATCTTAATTTTTATATACAAATATATGGCAGTGTTCTTTTTCTTTCTGCAACGGTCGTTTTTTTCCTTCAATTCAAGACTAATTCAGTATTTTATTTACTTTTATTTATAGCCATGTTTGGTATCTTTCTTTTGAGAAAGCATTGACACTCTATTGCTATTAAACACTTCCATTGGGTGAGATAGAACTGTTGTTGACTGTACATTATGTGTGTGCCAGAGAATATAAAGGAACAATGGAGATATGTCCCATCACAATTTTGCAAGGGTCTATTTTAAATGCTACATGTTTCTACTAGAATGTAGAGCTGTAATTTGGAGCAGGAGTGAAGAAAGAGACTTGTGGAATTTAAGTTTCCTATCTCCTATCTCCTAACTCATTGGGAGATTGGGTCTTCATTGTGAAGTCTCTCATGTATACCTGTTAAATGAATTTGTGTATCTTTTGTCCTATAAAAAATTAATTAATAAAGGACTTGGACAAATTGAAACACTGGGTCTACTCAGGGAATGTTTTTATAAGTTTATAGGTGCAGTTCGAATGTTTGAATTAGGACGTAACATTAGAAAACGTAAAGGAGCTGGGCATGGTGGCTTGTGCTTGTAGTCCCAGCAGGAGGCTGAGGCAGAAGTTTCACTTGAGCTCAGGAGTTAGAGTTGAAGGTTGCAGTGAGCTATAATTACATCACGGCATTCCAACCTGGGCAATAGAGTAGGGGGGTGGGTTGGAGGCAAAACAAGAAGAAAATGATACAACAAAAACAAAAAAGCAAAACAACAAAAAGAGAAAATGTAAAGGCTATGTAAGTCTTGCCTCAGGCAAAAATGATCAAATAGGCCAGGCACAGTGGCTCACACATGTAATGCCAGCCTGGCCAACATGGTGAAACCTGTCTTCACAAAAAATACAAAATATTAGCTGGGCATGGTGGCAGGTGCCTGTAATCCCAACTACTCAGGAGGCTGAGGCAGGAGAATTACTTGAACCCAGGGGGCAGAAGGTGCAGTGAGCCGAGATCGCACCATTATACTTCATTCAGCCTGGGCAACAGAGTTGAGACTTTGTCTTAAAAAAAAAAAACAAAAATTACCGAATAAATACACATTTATCATTAGTGTTTCCCAACTTAGATTTGAATTGTTTCATCTCTCCCCTAACCCCTGCCCTGTGCTCTTGTGTGCCCTGTGACTGGTTAGTATCCTTGTCTCTGTCACTCCAGGTCTGCTCTCTTTTTCCTTTTCCCTTCCTGCACTTCAAGCCTTCCCTACCTCCCATGCCCTTGTACCCTTTCACTTTCTTTAAAAATGGCCAGTGCTTCATTTCAGTCCCACTGTGTCCATTCTCCACAAATTAATGTGATGCACTAACACCATTAAATTGATAATGCTTGATAATGTCTTGCCTTGATCTGGTTTGCTATTTTAATTAGGATTTTAGCTTAGCTTTTTAGAGAAGAGCATTTCAAGACATACTATCTTGATTGTTGGACCTGGGTTTCGATAATATTTCAAGCTGGTTCATAAAGGTATTTATTTTAAAGGAAAAAGAACACTGAGAGCCCAGCATGCATATCCACCTTCAAGATTTAATAATATGAGATTTCAACTGTCCCTTAAGGAAAGCTGATTTTAGAAGAGAGAAAGTAAAACTATTCAATAATTACGATCCATAATAAAATATATTATAGTTCCTTATTCTTAGCCAATTAAAGGAAAAGATTATATATTAATAGGATCTGTAATTTGGGGGATAGAAAACATTTTTAACTCATCTAATTATTTTTAATTTTTGTCATGATGACTACTGATCTGTCCTGTGCTATATGTAATTCTTTGTCACAGTTTTATTAGCATATATTATAGCCAAATGCTTGCTTGTTATATTATGAAGAGGGCATTTTTATTCTGTTCCGTGTTATTTTTCTTGCCAAAAAAAGGAAACAAAAGACTAAAGTCTATTTAAAAAAAGCTTATTTCATTATTTTAAAAAACTCTTTCCCATATTCCATATTTCTTTTGTTAGTGTAATAACCAATTTTTTTTCCCAGAAATTTAACCTCTCTCCTGCTTGTGTCGTTCAGGTTTGGCCCAAAAGCAAACAATGGAAGTACTTCTGACCTACCTTTGTTAGAAACTTTGCATATCTAAATCATTGCTTGCAGGAGTGTGAGGGAAAGTAAGAGTAAAGAGGATAGAATATATAAAAGAGATTGCCTTGTCCTAAGATATTGATGGTCTATTGGGAAATCAGATAACCACATATGACACACTATCAGCAAGGAAGATTAATATTAAGTTCTAAGATATGTGAAAAAGTTAACAGTATCAGTCTTCAGAGAGAAAAGAGAAATTACAGCAGGCTTGAGATGTCATAGAAGTTTTAGACTAAACTTTGGTGGACAGATAAAAGGGAAGAGGACCTTTGAGATGAAAATCTTAAAATATTCCTATCAGAATTCTCAGCCCAAAGATGACACATGCAACAAACTGAGAAAAAGAGAAAAAAAATCGCTTCTAGGCTTCCTCATTTGTTCACATGAGGTCTGTCCAAACCCAGTGGACAGACTTGTAGTTTCAAGCACCCTGTTCTTAGAGCTTAGGCTCTTATGACAAAATACCCTAGACGGGTTGGCTTAAACAACAGAAATCTATTTCTCACCCTTTTGGAGGCTGGGAAATCTGAGATCAAGGTGCCCCCAGATTCTCTTCTTGCTGAGTTCATCTCCTGGCTTGTCTTAGAAGGGCTGTCTTTTCCTTGTGTTCTTACGTGGCTTTTCCTTGATGAATTTAGTTGTGGCAAGAGAGAGAGAAAGAGAGAGGAAAGGAGAGAGGGGAAGAGGGGGTGGTGAGAGAGAAAGAAAGGGGAAGGGGTAGAAAGAGTTGTCTCCTCTTTTTTTAAGGGCACGGATGCTATTATGAAGGCCCCATCTTCATGACCTTCTCTAAGCCTTATTACTTCCCGAAGGCCCTATCTTCAAGTACCATCACATTAGGTTTTAGGGTTTCAACATATCAATTTTGAGGGATGCAAACATTCAGACCATAACACAACCCAGAACTCATCTGTGTTATGGCCAGTCCCACCCTTGCCTTAATTCCCTATCTTCCCTTAGTATTCTAGAAGATAAGATACACTGCTCAAATGACTTAGGACTTAGTCCAGACTTAACTTAGGGTGCTCCCTTTAGGGTCATATGTTGTATTAGTTCAGATTTCAAGTATTTATAGATATTTTTGAATTTATGTTTAATTGTTTATTCAAAATGAGCTTTTTGAGAGCTCATAATTGGCTTACCTTATGATTCCATAAAAGTGAATATTTAGCTTTAGACAAATGTAGTTTGTTTGTTTAACAACCGTTTAATGGATGCCAATGATGTGCTTATTCCTGATTTTTTGTGTCTATGGGTTTGATCAATTTCCTATACCTCTTACAAGGGCAGAATTGAGGTGGGGCCTTTGAGTTTCTCTGCCTCCTTGCCAGCCTTTGGTGTTGCTGTTATTTTTATTTTAGCCATTTTAATAGATGTATGGTGATATCTCATTATGGTTTTAATTTGCATTTCCTTAATGGCTGATGGTGTCAAAGATCTCTTAATGTGTTTATTTTCCATCCGTATATCCTTTTTTGAGAAATACCTGTTCATGTGTTTTGCCCATTGTGTTAGTCTGGTTTTTTGTTGCTATGCAGGAATATCTGAGGCTGGGTAATTTATAAAGAAAAGAGGTTTATTTGGCTCATGGTTTTACAGCATGTACAAGAAGCGTGGCACCAGCATCTGCTTCTGGTGATGGCCCCCAGCTGCTTCCACTCATGACAGAAGGCAAAGGGGGGCCAGTGTGCACAGAGGTCATGTGGTGAGGTGTGGGAGAAGAGGTGCCAGGCTCTTTTTCACAACTAGCTCTCACTGGATCTAATAGACCAAGAACTCACTTATTACTGCAAGGATGCCACCAAGCCATTTGTGAATGATACCATCCCTGTGAACCAAACACCTCGCATTAGGCCCCACCTCCAACATTGGGGATCAGATTTCAACATGAGATTTGGAGGGGTCAAACAAACCATATCGAAACTAGAGCACCCACTTTCTAATTGTTTTTTTTAAATAATTGAGTTTAGAGAATTTGTAAATATATTCTGCATGCTACTCTTTTGTTGGATATGCAGTAGTTTGCAAATGTTTTCTCTTAGTCTGCAGCTACTCTTTTCATCTGCTTAATAGGGTCTTTTGCTGGGCAAAGGCTTTTAATTTTGATGAAGTCCAATTTATTTTTCTTTGTGGGTTGTGCTTTTGGCATCAATTGTAAGAACTAGTTTTGTAGCTCTAGGTCCTGAAAACTTTTCTTCTGTTTTTATCTAAAAGTTTTATAGTTTTACTTTTTACATTAAGTCTGTGATCCAGTTTGAGTTAATTTTTTATATAAGGTGCGAGTTTTTGGTGGAGATTCACTTTTTTGCTGATGTCCAGTTGCTCTATTCTTTATCATAAAGGTCTTCATCCTCATCATCTTACCATTGAGTAGGCTGAGGTGGAGAAGGTGGAAAAGGAGGAGTTGGTTTTGCTGTCTCAGGGGTGGTAGAGGCGGAAGAAAATCCATGTGTAAGTGGACCCGTGCAGTTCAAATCCCTATTGTCCAAGAGTCAACTGTACTTCCTTTTTAAAATGTGAGCTTGTTCCTGTTACATTGAGGAGAACCAAGGAGTTTATTCACTTTTATTTATTTATTTATTTGAGACAGAGTCTGGCTCTGTCACCTAGGCTGAAGTACAGTGGTATGATCTTGGCTCACTGCAACCTCCTCCTCCCGGGTTCAAGTATCCTCCCAGCTCAGCCTCCCAAGTGGCTGTGCACCACCATGCCTGGCTAATTTTTGTATTTTTTATAGAGACAGGATTTCACCACATTGCTCAGGCTGGTCTCGAACTCCTAGGCTCAAAAAATTCATTCCACCTTGGCCTCCCAAAGTGCTGGCATTACAGGTGTGAGCCACCACATCCTGTGAAACTAGAAGTTTAAATCTGTGTTTGTTTCAAGGAAAGAAGGAGCAGATGGTAAGTGCTCCTAAGCTAAGTGGTAGGGGTATAAAAGTGAGAAAATGAAATAAAGAAAGTTGAAATTCAAGGAGAATTAGTTGAAGACTACTTGTATACCTCATCCCTTCTACACAGTATATTTATTTCTATTCAAGAATTTTTCTCATGCCTTAAGGATTTTGTAAATAAAGATAAAGGGGTGAT
This sequence comes from Colobus angolensis palliatus, assembly GCF_000951035.1. Lineage (NCBI taxonomy): Eukaryota > Metazoa > Chordata > Mammalia > Primates > Cercopithecidae > Colobus > Colobus angolensis. The sequence continues at coordinate 4,662,236 of NW_012114599.1, read as the reverse complement.
TCTCTTCCTTGTATGTGAGACAGTTTTCAGTGATTTTCATTTAAATATGTAAGTTATTTTTCATATTTCTTTCTGATTATACTTTTTTAAACATCTGGGGATAGTAGTGGTTGGTTTTAGTCAATATCTGTATAATTTATTCTTTATCTTTTGGGATTGATACGTTAAAATCCTGATTATGTTCTGGTCGGACAGAAATAAACAGCATTTCTCACTGTAGGGGGACTCTATAAATACAGATACTGGTAAACCCAGATTTTTAGTGCTAATAATGAATAATAACATGAGATATTTCACATGGTATAAATATAGTTCAAGAAATCCATCTCCTTATACCAAATTGGATTTCTGTAATAAGTGTGCTTTACTGACTAATTTTCTTTCAAAATTAACTCTGTTTAAACCGTTCTTGCTTTTTGTCATATTTCAAAATGTGTTAGCTAATATTACTTTAAATAATCAAGGTATCATTTTTATCTTGCAAATTTATGCTGATCAAAAAATCTTCAAATTTGAAATGTTTATAAAAATGACTATGTGACAGAATGGCAAACATACTCTTTAAAACGTTTTGATTCGAAAAGCTCACAAGGCATTTAGAAAGGTAGTGCCTACAAGAATATTCTTATCTTCAATATTATTTACCTGTTCATTTTGGAATTCATAAAATTTGTGCAATCTTTTTTTTTTTTGAAATTTGAATATGTGTGTCCTTATCAGAAAGGAATAGAAAAATTGAAGGCAGTTTGGAGCTGAATAGAAGTTATTAATGAGCTTAGCTTTGACTGAAATGACAGATTAATGGCTAAATTTTCTTCTATAGCAAGTCTGTTAGAACTTCTACCTTGCTTCAGTAAATTCTTTTTGTCATTACAAATTGGAGGCAAAAGGCAAAGTGGGTTTAATTTCAATTTTGAAACTCAGACCTTAAATCTTTAGTGACCTTCACTCAGAACCAGGATTGGTTGTACTTCTTTGGAGCACTTATTAAAAAAAAAATCTTATGGATAGTATGCGTCATGGAACACATCACATTTTCTCCTTTAAGACTGTAAAAACCCACTGAACCAAATCCGTGGCCTACTTCTAATTGGTGTACTGTACCATGTAGTATGCCTTTTTTGTACTGACCCTGGTTTCATCTCATTTTTTCTTGTCTGTTTTCTATTTGCAGTGATCTCCTCATCATTTTAGAAATCCTGTTGTGATAGTAGTAAAAGTAATAATTATTCACATTTATTTAGTTCTGTTTATAAGCACCCTACATGTTACATTAAGTTTAATGTTTAACATCCCTTTGTGATAGGTCCTGTCATTATCCCCATTTTACTGATGAAGTAGAGCAGTGCTACTCAAAGCACTAGACGGGGAGGAGTTAAGCAGCTTGTACCAGAATTAAATCAACTTACTGCTTCCTTCATCAAGAAAGTCATGCTGTGAAAAAATTGTCAGCGGAACTAAACAATGTGCTTAATGATCTGCATTCTGATGCAAGAAACTTACCTCAGCACAAACTGGCAACAAACAATTCATTGGCAGCCTAGACATCAAACTTTGAGTAGCACCGTTCCAGAACAGTGTTTCTCAAACTATCTGTAGTAAAAGACTTTTATGCATGTGTTTAAATGTTTAGCACTTATGGGCTGAGACTTTCATAAAATAAAAACGTTGTAGTAATGTGAAAAGTTTCTAAGTACTTTAATGTAATTACCTTGTCTTGAACGAGTAACAGTGACTTTAAGGACTGGCATAGGTAGACCCTGTTTTGAGTAGCACTGGGGTAGAGTGAAGTAGTGTATCGATTGTGATTGATTCTAGATCCTAGGGAGAATCACAGTGTCTTACAGCATCAACACGAGAGTGGCCTAATTTGCATAAATGTAAACCTATGGCCACATTGGTGGGGAATAGCAGAGCAAAATATTTAGGTATTGATCCTGTGGCATTAGCACCTTAGGTTTATCTGGTTTGCATATAGCCAGTCACAGCAAGGGAGTGAGTAGGCCGTATACTTATAGTATAGAACCAGTCACAGGAAGGGAGTCCCCCACTACAGTGCTTAAAAATTCTGAGCTTTCGTGCACAATGAAAGCGTGTTTCTTTCCTTCCCTCACACTCAAAGGTTGTGAACATCCTATAAGAGACCATTGTAGACATCCACCTAGAGGTTCCAGTACTGTGGCTGTTTACCTTATCCCAAAGGAATATGTATGTGTATATGTAAGACATGTAGTAAAATGAAAGTTTGGCCTAAATAGATTGAATAACTTTCTATGGGACTTTTTTCTTTTAGGTAAATAATCCTATGATATATATATATAAGTAATCTGGATAGAATATCCTTCTCAGTTTCTATATTATTATGTTAAAGGCAGTGGAAAAAATATGATATAACTTGTATGTTTTTTTTTTTTTTTTTTTTTTTTGAGACGGAGTCTCGCTCTGTCGCCCGGGCTGGAGTGCAGTGGCTGGATCTCAGCTCACTGCAAGCTCCGCCTCCCGGGTTTATGCCATTCTCCTGCCTCAGCCTCCCGAGTAGCTGGGACTACAGGCGCCCGCCACCTTGCCCGGCTAGATTTTTGTATTTTTTAGTAGAGATGGGGTTTTACCATGTTAGCCAGGATGGTCTCGATCTCCTGACCTCGTGATCTGCCCGTCTCGGCCTCCCAAAGTGCTGGGATTACAGGCTTGAGCCACCGCGCCCGGCAACTTGTATGTCTTAAATTGTATGTCCTGGCTGGGTGCAGTGGCTCACGCCTGTAATCCCAGCACTCCAGGAGGCCGAGGTGGGTGGATCACCTGAGGTCACGAGTTCGAGACCAGCTTGACCAATATGGTGAAACCCTGTCTCTACTAAAAATACAAAAATTTGCCGGATGTGGTGGCAGGCACTTGTAGTCCCAGCTACTCGGGAGGCTGAGACAGGAGAATTGCTTGAACCTGACAGGTGAAGGTTGCAGTGAGTCAAGATCATGCCACTATACTCCAGGCTGGATGACAGATCAAGACCCCATCTCAAAAAAAAAAAAAAAAAAAAAAAAAAAAAATTGTGTGTCTCAAATTCCTGTAGCTTTATTGTAAGAACACTGAAGCATAGAAAGGTGACAAGAGCTAATGAGGGACTGAGCCAGGGTTTCAGCTCAGTGAACTGTCTCCAATAGCCTAATTATTTTTCTTTGTTTTTAACTTTTAGTTATTTTAGACTATTACCAAAAAAAAGTTTTTTTTTGTTTTTGTTTTTTTGTTTTGTTTTGAGTCAGGGTCTCTCTGTGTCACCCAGGCTAGAGTACAGTCATCTCGGCTCATTGTAATCTCCGCCTCCTGGACTCAAGTGATCTTCCCACCTCAGCCTTCTAAGTAGCTGGGACTACAAGCACATGCCACCATGCCTGGCCAATTTTTTGTGTGTTTTGTAGAGACGGGGTTTCACCATGTTGCCCAGGCTGGTCTTGAACTCCTGAGCTCAAGCAATCTTCCCACCTCGGCCTCCCAAATAAAAGTTTTAAGATAAGTATAATTCCTACTGTGGTTTGAGTATGTCACCAGAATTCATGTGTTGGAAATAGGGTCCCTGGTATGGCAGTGTTGGGAGGTGGGGCCTTAAGGTGGTTAAGAGGGATTAAGGCTGCTCTTGCAGGACTTGGTTAATTCTCATGGGAGTGAGTGAGTTGTCGCTATTGTGGAACTGAATTAGTACCAAGAGAGCAAGTTGTTATAAAGCGAGGCTACCCCTTGTGTTTTGCCCACTTCCTTTTTGGCTTCTGTGCTATGTTACAACGTGGGACAAGACTTTCACCAGAAACCAACCACATGCGGCCACCCAATCTTGGGCTTCCCAGTCTCCAGAACTGTGAATCAAAATAAACCTTTTTTCTTTATAAATTACCCAGGCTCAGGTATTCTGTTATAGCAATAGAAAATGGACTACGACAGTTCTCAAATACTTTTCCCCGGCTTCCCTGAATGTTAACATCTTACATTACCATATAATAATTATTGAAATCTCAAAATTGACATTGATACTGTTAACTGCTCTACAGAGCTTATTCAAATTTCACCAGAATTTTAGTTTTTCTATTAATATCCTTTTTCTGGTCCATGATCCAATCCAAGAGCACATACTGCATTTAGCTGTCATTTTATTTTAGTCTCTTTAAATCTGTGGTAATTCCTTAGTCTTTCTGTCTTTCATGGCCTTGATACTTTAACGAGTACTAGTCAATTATTTTGTAGAATGTCTGTTAATTTGAGTTCATCTGATGTCTTCTCATGATTACATTGAGATTTTAAAGTTTCGACTAGAATAATACAGAAGTGATGTGCTCCTTCTCGGTGAATCATACTGGGGCTACGTGATTCTAACACGACTCAATAACTGTTAATGTTCACCTTGATCACTTGGCTGAAGTGGTGGATCCTAGGATCCTCCACTACAACACTACTATTTTCCCCTTTCTAATTAATATTAATAAATATCTTGTTGGGAGATGCTTAGAGACTATACAACTATCCCATTTCTCATTATACTTTCCCTTTCAGATTTTACATTCCACTGATACTATGGCCTACATTCTTTTTAAAAAACTTTATTTCAATACTTTTTGGGGTACAGGTGGTTTTTCGTCACGTGGATAAGTTCTTTAGTGGTCATTTCTGAGATTTTAGTGTACCCATCACCTGAACAGTATACACTGTATCCAGTATGTAGTCTTTTATCCCTCACCTCCCTCTCAACCTTCCTCCTCGAGTCCCCAAAATCCATTCTATCACTATTTTTTTTGTATTATTTTTTGAGATGGATTCTTATTCTGTTGCCCAGGCTGGAGTTTAGTGGCACGATTTCTACTCACTGCACGCTCCACCTCTTGGGTTCAAGTGATTCTCCTGCCTCAGCCCCCCAAGTAGCTGGGATTACAGGCACATGCCACCATGCTCAGCTAATTTTTGTATTTTTAGTAGAGGCAGGGTTTCACCGTGTTGGCCAGGTTGGTCTTGAGCTCCTGACCTCAAGTGATCTGTCCGCCTTGGCCTTCGAAAGTGCTGGGATTACAGGCGTGAGCCACTGTGCCTGGCCCATTATATCAATCTTATGCCTTTTCGTCCCCATAGCTTAGCTCCCACTTTTAAGTGACAACATATGATATTTAGTTTTCCATTCCTGAGTTACTTCACTTAGAATAATGGCCTCTAGCTCCATCCAAGTTGCTTCAAAGGACATTATTTCACTCATTTTTCTTTTTTTATTTTGAGACGGAGTCTCACTCTGTCACGCAGGCTGGGGTGCAGTTTGGCGCCATCTCGGCTCACTGCAACCTCCGCCTACTAGGTTCAAGCAATTCTTATGCCTCAGTCACCCGAGTAGCTGGGACTACAGGTGTGCACCAACACGCCTGGCTAATTTTTGTATTTTTATTAAAGACGGAGTATCACCGTGTTAGCCAGGCTGGTCTCAAACTCCTGGTCTCAGGCAATCTGCCTGCCTCAGTCTCCCAAAGTGTTGGGATTAAAGATGTGAGCCACCATGCCCGACCTATTTCATTTCTTTTTATGGCTGACTAGTATTTCATGTCCTACATTCTTAATCATTACATTGTACTTTGGTAAATTATCTGAAAGTAAAAAGGTACTTCAACTGAGGGCTGAAAGATCTGCCTCCTAAAACCATCTGGGGCTCTTGCTCCCTCCAGCTGTTTCCTCCTCCTGGACTGTTCTTCCCTCAGATTTTATCTTTTGGTTGGGTCCCTCACTTCAAGTGTTTACACCAATTTGACCTTGTTAGTGAGACTTCCTTGACTACCCTATTTAATAATACTGCAAACCAATCTGTCTAGCCTGCTTACTCTCCCCACCCCCCATCTTCTAATATTACTGTACTTTGCGCTTACCTAGGCTGTCCCTCTTGTAGCTCCTTGTAATTTCAGACTTTAGAACAACAAGGTATGAATGAAAATGTTCTGAGAACTTTCTCTGCTTGTGGGTGGAGGAAGGAGTGCACAGTGAAATTGTTCTTCCTGTTGCATCTTCCTTACGTCAGCCATGGCACTTGTAGTCACTGCTGCTACCACTTCCCGAGGAACTCAGACTCCAGGCTGCCACTACCTTGCAGGACAATATTATCTGATGCTTGACCATGTCTGTGTAATTTTGTACACAACATGAAAAAGGGGCACAAAGTTACTAGTTCCTCCCCTTAGCCAACATTTTTGACTTTGGACAAATAAGTTTACCTTTCTGAGGTAAACTTTATCAACTGAGGCTAATAAATCATAGGTTTGCTGTAGGGATGAAATAAGAAAACACATAAAGCACTTAGCATAGCACCTGGCAGGTTGTAAGCGTTCAATGAGTGGCAGCCATTATTATTATTATCTAGCTTTTATGGATGTATTTTACACATGGCACAAAATTGTACTTTCATTTATCTCATTTTGACAGTATACCTCTTCTTCTGACCTACATGTACCTAAATTTAAAGAACAATTTTTCCTACCCTTTCATTATTGCTAGTCTTTCAAGAGTCTCCTACTTTTTTTACTTTCTCAATTCCTGTATGATGTTTCTAAACTACAATAAATTAAAGCTAGTACTTCTTCTCTATTGGAAGGCCAGCTGGTTGTTAAAGACAACATCAAAATATCTATACCTAAATCTGTGTGAAATTTTGAAAGACATGATGTATTGCCAACTCACAATGGACTTCATTATACTTGCTTAAAATTAAATTTTTATTTGATTTATATTTTCAATGTTTTTTTCTTAAGATAAATGCAAACCGACTTCCATTCTCAAAGCAAATAAAATAAATGTCGGTATTCCTAGGATCTCCTGAAGAGCTTGGAATGATAGGATGTATGCTGTCCCCCATCTGTATGTATGAGGCCAGTTCAGGAAAACAAAAACAAAAAATCTGTGTAATTACATTTGGTGTTAATCTTATTCACCAGCAGTCATGCATTTTCATGGAATTAAAAAACATTCTGATGAGAGCTTTGCTAATTTGCTGTATGTGTTTATTTTCACATCTCTACTAGCTATTGATCGCAATTTCCAAGCCATGGAGAGGGAGAAATGCCCTCAGGCCGCTCTTCTGTGTGGCCTGCTGCAGACAGCCAAATTACCCCACTGACAGGCCTTCCTGCACCCACCCCCACCCACCCAATACCTTATTCTTCACACAGAATTAGAGAATGGCCAAAGGAGAGGGGGACTGGAACATAGGAGTGTGACTAGTACATAGTAGTAACTCGATAACTGTTGTTGAATTAATGAATTAACAGATGAACAAATTATGTTTCCAGTACACTACGACTGCTAGTAAGGTCAGAGCTAAATTTGCTATTCCATTGCATCAACTAGGATAGTGTCTGATATACTTTATCTCTATTCCTAGTTGTTTTTACATTTTTATTATCCTGTTTATGGGTGCTTTAATATGATAAGCTCCTTCCCATGTTTGGACTATGAAACTTAAGAAAGATGTTTCAAGTTCTTGGTACCCAAGCAAGGAGAGCTCCTCTCAGGACCATAGGCCAGTTCCAAATGTGCCTTCTTCTCATCATAGCCCACAGAGCTTACTTCTCTTTCCCTTCTGGGGTAGGAGCACTGGAAAGGACATCTTCAATCACTATGGACGTTGACTTATTCTGACAGTGTAGAGCAGTGTGCCATAAAATCTGGGCAGACATTTCCCCCAACTTCCAATAAAGAAGAGAAAAAATGGCCGGGTGCGGTGGCTCAAGCCTGTAATCCCAGCACTTTGGGAGGCCGAGACGGGCGGATCACGAGGTCAGGAGATCGAGACCATCCTGGCTAACACGGTGAAACTCCGTCTCTATTAAAAATACAAAAACTAGCTGGGCGAGGTGGCGGGCGCCTGTAGTCTCAGCTACTCGGGAGGCTGAGGCAGGAGAATGGTGTAAACCCGGGAGGCGGAGCTTGCAGTGAGCTGAGATCCGGCCACTGCACTCCAGTCCGGGCGACAGAGCAAGACTCCGCCTCAAAAAAAAAAAAAAAAGAAGAGAAAAAATTACTAAGAAAATCCTGGCCAGGAACGGTGGCTCTCACCTGTAATCACAGCACTTTGGAAGGCCAAGGTGGGGAGATTGCTTGCGCCCAGGAGTTCAAGACCAGCCTGGGCAACATGATGAAACCCCGTCTCTAACAAAAAAAATGTAAAAATTAGCTGGGCATAGTAGTTTCAGCTACTTGGGAGGCTGAGGCGGGAGAATCACTTGGGCTTGGGAGGTGGAGTTTGCAATGAGTCGAGATTGCACCACTGTACTCCAGCCTGGGTGGCAGAGCAAGATCCTGTCTCAAAAAAAAAAAAAAGAAAGAAAAAAGAAAGGAAATCCTTCAGTGCTTAGAGAAATCAGAGGGTGAATGGTTATATAGAGGCCAGCAGGAAAAGCATCATTAGAGGAGGTGAAGAATCTGAATTAATTGTCCAGGGCTAGGACCTATATCTAAGAAGGGCAAATGTGTTTAGGAGTAAGATAAAACTTAATGTTTATACCAGATAATGTAGGAAAAATACCTTCTGCCAGACCTTGGTGACTGACTAGATACAGGGCCTGACAGAGAGGTGAGCCTATTGAATGAAGCATTTTTAGTATGGCATGATATAGGGGGCTCAGGGTATCTCAAGTTTGCCCAAGCTTTTTGCTCTCAAAGAACTAACCAAGCCTAGTGCTTCTTTGCTTTGGGAGCAGGTGGACATTGGTTTACGGTGGCTAGTTTGTACTAGGCAGAAAGGCAAAAGAGGGAAGGCCGCACGGATTGATCGAGGACGTCCAATTCCAAAACAAAGGACGCTGAGATGACAAGAAAGGCCAAGGAAGAACTATTGAGACTGTAAATGCCATGAGAGCAAGGACCTTTTCTGTCTTGTTCACTGCTCTGTTTCCAGCTCCTAGACTAGGGCCTGACACATGGTAGATAGAGTAAGTAGGTTTGAATGACTACATTAATAGGAGAAACTTTTGAAAGATAAAATGCAAGGTCAATTATATGCAACGGTTGTTGCTATAGCAATGATATTCATGCCTAGATTCTTTCCCATATCCTTCCTGAATATTTTAAGATGATTAAGTATATATAAGAGGAATATGATGGATACTCATAAATCATAGGATATGGCTGCTATGACTTATGGGATGGGACAAATGACAACTTGGTATATTTACGAGCAAGGGAACTGCATAGCCTCTGAGAAGCTGGGTAATCCTGTGTAGACCACTCACTTATTTGTATCAGGCCAAGAGGCAAATAAAGCTGACCTGATATACTTTTGTGTCTTAATCTCTATGTTTTAACTTTAAGGGATAGGAGAAGCCAGTGGCTAGGGAAATACAGAAGTTTTAGGATTAACATCATAATATTATCTACAAAGATTTTACCTAGAAGTAACCGGAGCCTCATTTGTGTTCTGAATTTCCATAAGGGAGGGTTTGATCTACTGCCGGATTAGTGCTGGCTTTGGTGTCTGAAAGCTTTTTGGGAGAGTGGCTCTGGTCACTAGTAGAGGCTTTTCAGTGAGACTGGGAGGAGTTAGGTAGAACTTTGGATTTGGCTGTAAAGGGACTTGTAAAACTCGGTCAAAATGCTTACAATCTGGCAAAGGTAGCTCCTCAGGCTCCGGTAAGGGTATCTGTAACCTCTGTGGAATATCCTAGAACAGATGGGACTAGGGGAGGTAAATGATCAATGGAATAGGCAATTCATTCACCTGTCAGTCACAGAGATCTTACTTCTCGGGAAAATCTGAAATTGGAGGACTTACTGTGTTACATGAATCAAAGATATGACCTTGAAAAATGGGAGTAACCATGGCACCAATGAGTGAGTCAGTGATTTGGGAGGGGGAACTGGTTTGGGAAGAAGGATTATCATTTTGGTTTTAGAAATTCTGAGTTTAAAGCTATAGCACATGTTGGAATTTGTAGTAGACAGCTGGGAGGAACTAATGGAAGTTTAGGTGAAAAGACAAGTTAGGGGTTGCTAGCTCTGTTTTCTTCTTTGTCCAACTCCTCTGAGAAAGCAGAAAGTAAAGATACCAGCTTTAGTCTGTGGCTACTTGGTTTTTAGTCCCTTTACCTGTTTGTAGTCTAAGACTGTCAAGACATTGCTGGGATACATGAACTGGGAGAGCACAAGCAGTGGCTTCTATTTATGAGAAAGAACAAGTCTAAAGAACGAGAGTCCCGGAGAAGAAAGTTTCTTTGCTATTTTTTTATTTTATTTTTATTTTTTGAGAACTTCTCATTATTACCAAGGTTCTGTCAGGAAATATATACTAGAAGCCAAACAAAATTGTTTCATTGCTTATGGTGAAATGCACCAGGGGGGCTGATGGGCGAAAAAGAGCGGCTCATATGAAACATCAAATGTTCCAGTAATCCTGCTCCAAACCATGCCAGTTTACTTGAAATTTCTTTCACAGTTCTCGTTAGACTCATGCAGTAAATAAATTAAGTACCTTTCCCACTGCGAGTTTTTTAGAAACACTTAATGAAGTAAATGCCACAGTGTTAGGCCAGGGGGAAGCCATGCAGTTAAATTATTTTTAGCATGCATTTTCTATTTTAATTTTTGTTGGTTTCTTTTGATCTGGGCTTGAGTCTTAGCCAGATAGTGTGATTCAGGGGACAGAGGACATGGATGAAGGGGAGGTTTGTCTTTACTGCCTAGTGAATATAACTAAAGGAAGCTTCCTTTTTTCCCCAAAGGTTAAAAAATTTTGTCCCTCTCTAAATATATTTAGGATTGCCTCTCTAAATATCAAAATAATTGTATTTGGGATAGCTATAAAGAGATATACTATTAACTCATTACCCTTGAATATTTAGAAAAGCTCTATATGTTTAATTTTAATTATATGATCTTTCAAGTATTATTAAATACTATTTTTAAAATACTTAAAAACATAAGAATATTTTAAATATAGTTTAATCTTTCTAATTAAGGAAGCTTCTTGTGATTTTTTTTCCTTTTTTTGAGATGGAGTCTCGCCCTGTCGCCCAGGCTGGAGTACCATGGCACAATCTCAGCTCGCTGCAACCCCCGCTTCCTGGGTTCAAGCGGTTCTCCTGCCTCAGCCTCCTGAGTAGCTGGGATTACAGGCATGTGCCATCATGCCCAGCTAATTTTTGTACTTTTGGTAGAGATGGGGTTTCACCATGTTGGTCAGGTTGGTTTCGAACTCCTGACCTCAAATGATCCACCTGTCTCAGCCTCCCAAAGTGCTGGGATTACAGGCATGAGCCACCCTGTCTAGTCTTCTTGTGATTTTGAAGAGCTTGAATCATCATTTTGAGAATTAAATTATTATTATATTATAAATGTGCATGAGTGTTTGTTAATCAAGTTTCTGATTAATATTTCTTTTAAAAAAACCAGGAACTATAACCACATTCTTTTGAAAACTAAAAGCGTTTGTTAAAGTGACCAAAAATAATTGTTTCAAAAAATTTTTTTTGAATGAAGACAATGCAAAAATGTGTCAGAGAGGATACACTGTGTCTGGAAACAATCTGTGTCTAGAAAGAAGTCTTCAATTTTGATTAATATGTTTTATGAGCAACTTAAGAATTAATGCAATATGTTGGATAAAATACAAGAATAATTTTTCATTGCTAAATTGTTCAGCAGACTCTTGTAATTTTCAAGGGGTGTGCTATTGTAAGTATGGGATTTTATTCTGAAGGAACAGAAACCGAAGTCAAAAAGATGGTTTTCTTTTTGCACAGAACTCTCTAATACCTCTGTCACTATCTCAACAGGGAGTGGTGCTTCTTATTTTAACTTGAAGCCTATAGTGAGGACTGTCCAGCCTTTTTGCAATCTCCAAGTAATCAGAAAGTATTGAAAAGTGTAATGGGAACAAAGTGGAAAACGGCAGTATCCTCAAGTTACAGGCCAAATTGGTAACCCTAAGAGAAAGATTTTGACAGCCATAAATATTTCATCTCTCAAGGCCCTGATGCTACTGTGTGAGAACAATTTAGTTAGAAAGATCATCAACAATTAGGTGACATCTCTATCACACCTATTACTGAGTTGAAATTTCACTGACATGAATAATAAGGGGTCTTGTTTGACATTTAGCAGTTTAATTAATTTGTTTCCTAAAGTGAATGATGTTTTACACTGTGATTTTTCAATACGCCGTCTCCATACACTTGAATTTTTTTATTTTGCTTTTCTTGGAGAAACCAGTTAGTTTTCCTTTTCACTTAACAAATTACCTACCCATCTTGGCTCTGGTGCCAGCCAGTGTTTTGTGGGGCTTAGGGGGTAGGGATAGTGTGGGGAAATTGAGGAAATGCTACAGATCTTCCTCTACTACTCAATTTTGGAGGAGAGATAATGTAGGAGTATAGAAAAGGAAAACAAAAACACTTTTTTTTTTCAAGAACATTTTGTACTTTTTGGCATTATTGTTAACCAAAAATGCAAGTCTTGTCTCTCTGGTCGTTCTAGTCATGGAGAATCATCAAGGAAGGAGCCATTATGGGTGGTCATTGCCTTCCATGTGGCACAACTATTTGCGTTATTCTTTATATATTACTGACTTTATTGGTTTCTGTACACCTTCAAGATATGTTGTACATTAATGTGATTTCTGCAATATTATTTTTGAAAATAAAACATATAATGTTTGCTAAAGGTCACTTCTAAAACAGCTGCTGTGAAAGTAGGAGGAATAATCCAATGTGACAATAGAAAGCATGAATCTACTGTGTATTCTTACAGATAAAAACAGACTTTTGAAAAATTAGTCAACTCAATTGTTTACTCTAATTACCTCTAGAAAAACCCCCAAATCCCTACCTTGAGCTGCTTCCCTTTGCCGAGTTTTCTAAAAACCGAAGATGTGTGGAAAAGCCACTTCTCTCCCACTCCAACCTGTAGGTCATGAAGGTAAATGATATTCTGTATTCTCCAGAGTACAAGTGTCCTTAACTACCTGATGATGATGTATATTTCTGATGGATGGGGCTTAGCTAGGTAGACATACCCAGATGAAATCAAGTGAGTGCGTATTCGTGACACATGTGAGTGGGAAGAATGTCTTAGAACATGTCATGCTGAAGAGACAATGCTGAAGTGTTGAAGGTTGAATATTAAAAGGGGAAGATAGGCTACAGCTTTTGGAGGAAAGGTAGTCCAGTATATACCTCCCATATGATACTTCTTTCCGTGTTGTCTATTCTTATTTTATAACGATGTCTAAAAAATAAACAGGTACCACTACTTTACTAACCTGTTTTTGGGCCAAATATAATGAAAGTGATATGGAACTGATTTTTAACTATTGAACCTCTAGGATAGATGAACTCTTAAAGCTATTACAAAGCACCGTGAGATGCTTCAGCATGATAGAGTGCTAGCAAAGTTGAAATTGCTGCTATTGTGTATCTCAGACTTGTTAAAGCTGTTCCAGACTCATGGTGAAATAGATTGCTTCCTTCTACTGGTGGAAATTGAACTTTTTCCCTCTATACATGTGTTAGTAAACAAACAGTGACAGAAACTTTTCCATTGGAACATATTTTGAAGCAGAGATATGTGTTTGTAGAGAGCATTATATGTATCACTTAAATGTTTTTTTTTTTTTCCAAAACAGGTTTCCAGGTCATAATTTTGAACCTGTATAATTTTCATTATGATTTTCCCCTCTGAACTGAAAGGCCATGCAATAAGTGAAAATATTTTATGTTTATTTTTATTAAGTACCTCTCCCTCTCTGCCTTAGTACAAGGTGTAGCAAAGGAAGGATTAAGGATAATTTCATAAAGATAATTAAACATAAGCCTTGAGTGACTTCTTTCTATCACAAAGACTTCAGAAAGGAAAGAGTTGAATCAGCATGGTATGTTTAAAAATGAAACAAAACAAAAAAGTGTGACATAGGACACCGGAGATGTACATTACTAAAAAGTTTTACTATGTGCCAGGCACTGTGCTTCAAACTCAACATGCATGATTTCATTTGGTCCCAACAACCCAGTGAGACAGTTGTATTATCTTAATTTTGTACATGGTGGTATGATCATAGCTGAGAACTCCTGGGCTCAGGTGATCCTTCTGCCTCAGCCTCCTGAGTAGCTCAGACAACAGGTGCACAGCATCATTCCAAGCTAGTTTTTAAATTTTAGTTGAGATGGGGTCTCGCTATGTTGCCCAGACTATGTTTCCCAGTTCTAGACTAGTCTAGAACTACTACTCTCAAGGGAGATCCTCTTATCTCAGCCTCCTGATCCACCTGTCGTGGCCTCGCAAGTTGCTAGGATTACAGGAGTGAGCCACTGCATCCAGCCCTCAAAGCATTTTAAATTACGATGTAATACTTCTACTCATCAACCCTCTGTCATTAACTGGTTATATCATCATGAGTGAATTACTTAGGTTTTGAGAGAAGTACTTTCTTTCCCTATTAAGTGATGGTCATTGTACCTTCTCCTCTTATTTCAAATGCAACATGATACAACGGAAAAAGCAATGGATTTAGAGTCAGAGAATATGAATTCAAAGACTGACTCTATTAGTTATTAGTTGTATTATCCTGAATTATGTACCTAATCTCTCCGATGTGGTTTGGCTTTGTGTCCCTATCCAAATCTTCACCTTGAATTGTAATCCCCATAATCCCCAGTGTCAAGGTAGGGACAGGTGGAGGTAATTGGATCATGGGGGCAGTTCCCCCATGCTATTCTCGTGATAATGAGTGAGTCTCATGAGATCTGATGGGTTTATAGGTGTCTGGCATTTCCCTGGCTTGCATTCCTTCTTTCTCCTGCCGCCCTGTGAAGAGGTGGCTTCTGCCATGACTGTAAGTTTCCTGAGGCTTCCCCAGCCATGTGGAACTGTGAGTCAATTAAACCTCTTTTTTTTTTTTTTTTTTTTTGAGGTGGAGTCTCGTCGCCCGGCCTGGAGTGCAGTGGCCGGATCTCAGCTCACTGCAAGCTCCGCCTCCCGGATTTACGCCATTCTCCTGCCTCAGCCTCCCGAGTAGCTGGGACTACAGGCGCCCACCACCTCGCCTGGCTAGTTTTTGTATTTTTAGTAGAGACGAGGGTTTCACCATGTTGACCAGGATGGTCTCAATCTCCTGACCTCGTGATCTGCCTGCCTTGGCCTCCCAAAGTGCTGGGATTACAGGCCTGAGCCATCACGCCCAGTCTAGTATCCCAATTTTATAGTTGAGAACACTGAGACATAACGAGGTTAGGCAACTTGCCTAGAATTATGTAGTTAATAAGTGGCAGAGCCACTCAGTTTGAATGTAGTAATCTCCCTCCAGAGCCCTTGCTCTCAGCCTTCCATAAAGATAGGTTATAATGTCAGCTACTGGGCTGACTGAGATGGGAGTATCCCTTGAACTCAGGAATTTGAGGCTGCAGAGAGCTATGGTTGTACCATTGCTCTCCAGCCTGGGCAATACAGCAAGATTCTGTCTCTAAAAATAAAAATAAGATAGAATTGTGGTAAAATACGTGTAACATAAAATTTACCAATGTAACCATTTTTAAGTGTACAGTTCAGTAGTATTAAATACATTCACAGTTAGTCAACCTCTCTTTTCTTTTTCTTTTTCTTTTTTTTTTGTTGGAGTCTCACTCTGTCGCCAGGCTGGAGTGCAGTGGCATGATCTTGGCTCACTGCAACCTCCACCTCCCAGGTTCAAGCAGTTCTCCTTTCTCAGCCTCCCAAGTAGCTGGGAGTACAGGTGCATGCCACCATGCCCAGCTAAGTTTTTGTATTTTTTTAGTAGAGACGGGGTTTCACTGTGTTAGCCAGGATGGTCTCGATCTCCTGACCTCGTGATCCGCCCGTCTCGGCCTCCCAAAGTGCTGGGATTACAGGCTTGAGCCACCGCGCCCGGCCAAACCTCTTTTCTTTATAAATTACCCAGTCTTGGGCATTTCTTCATAGCAGAGTGAGAACAGACTAATACACTCTGTAAACTTGGTATCTTCAGCATGTACCATGGGAATAATATCAGCACAACCTACCTCCACAAGGTTGAGACTGAAGTTGAAAGTGACATAATGTAGGTGAATATGGCTTGTGGTAAATGGTATGGATGTACATTTATTAGATGCTCTGCTCCAGGTAATACTGTTTTTAACAGCATTTTGCACTTTATCTCTTTTATTTTGAATGACTTTATATTGTAGGCACTGTTATCCCAATTTTTTTTTTTTTTTTTTTTTAGTACACGGAGTCTTGCTCTGTTGCCAGGCTGGAGTGTAGTGGCACGATCTCAGCTCACTGCAACCTCTACCTCCTGGGTTCAAGCAATTCCAGTGCCTCAGCCTCCTGAGTAGCTGGGGACTACAGGTGTGCACCACCACACCTGGCCAATGGTTTGTATTTTTTAGTAGAGATGGGGTTTCACCATGTTGACCAGGATGGTCTCAATCTCCTGCCCTCATGATCTGCCTGCCTTGGCCTCCCAAAGTGCTGGGATTACAGGCATGAGCCACCAAGCCCGGCCCCTCTTTTTATTTTATATTCTATCTGTCCCTTTCTGTCTAAACTGATACAATTCCTTTAAAAATTTTGTAGGTTTACTGTGTATGTTACAATCTATTACATTCGACAAAAACCACACTCACTAATATGCCCTTCTCTCTCTTGGGCTCCCTGTAAGGCTGCTGTGGGGCAATCCCCTTAAGATACTTAGAAACCCTATTGTTATCACAGGAGGTCTTCTACACAGGGCCTTAAGATCTTCAGAAGTTCTTTTGTCTGTCTGAAAGGGTTTATAATGCATTACCTTAAATCATTCTGGGGTCACTGAGGGTTTTACAGCCACACTCTGAGATGCTTTCTTGATAGGACCTGGGATTTTATTTTTGCCTTGAAGGCATTTCTTAATTTGAGAAGTATTTCCTGTCTGAAGAGTCTGGGAATGAGAAACAAATTTAGTTTTTTAACCCAGCAAGTCCTGGATCCTTTATATTACCTGTAAATTTTGTTTAAAATGGAATAGTTCATTCTTCAGTTCATCTTTCTCCTCTGACATTTTATTATAGGCAGCAAGAATAAGCCAGGTAGCACTTCCAGTGTTCCACTTGCAGAATTCCTTAGCTAGATCACAAATTTATTAAGTACATTTCCTTTTTTCATACTACCGCAGGCCACAGTACCACCAAATTTCAAGCTGTCACACAAGGATCTTCTTTCTCCTAAGTTCCAGTAACATCTTTGTTACATTTTTTTATTTATGCTTCAGTGTTAGCGTCTAGAGTACTGTTCCAAAACTAATGCCATGTGTTTTAGATTTTGTTAGAACAGCACCAAACTTTTAGTAATGAAGTTTGTTCTGGTTAGCTTCACTGCATTAAAAAAATAAAAGCCTACCAATATTAATTGTGTAAAGTCACAACTTTTTTTTTTTTTTTTTTGAGAACGGAGTCTCGCTCTGTCGCCCAAGGTATAGTGCAATGGCACAATCTCGGCTCACTGCAATCTCCGCCTCCCGGATTCAAGCAATTCTCCTGACTCAGCCTCCTGAGTAGCTGGGATTACAGGTGTCTGCCACCACACTCAGCTAACTGTTTGCATTTTTTGTAGAAAAGGGGTTTCACCATGTTGGCCAGGCTAGTCTTGAACTCCTGACCTCAGGTGATCTGCCCGCCTCGGCCTCCCAAAGTGCTGGGATTACAGTCATGAGCCATGGCACCTGGCCAAGGGGACCCACTTCTAAGATGATTTCTTTGCTCACATGTCTGGTAACTGAGCTAGGATGACCTAAAGGTTTAATTGGGACTATAGACTAGAGCACCTATATATGACCTCTCTGGGGCTTGGACTTCTTGTGTGATTGTGCTGGGTTCAGAGAGGAGCCTCTGGAGAGCAAACATTTTTTTTTTTTTGAGATGGAGTCTCTCTCTGTTACCCAGGCTGGAGTGCAGTGGCGTGATCTCGGCTCACTGCAACCTTAGCCTCCCAGGTTCAAGTGATTCTTCTGCCTCAGCCTCTCAAGTAGCTGGAATTACAGGCATGCACCACTACGCCTGGCTAATTTTGTATTTTTAGTAGAGATGGGGTTTCATCATGTTGGCCAGGCTGGTCCCAAACTCCTGACCTCAGGTGATCTGCCCACCACGGCCTCCTAAAATGCTAGGATTGCAGGCGTAAGCCACTGCGCCCAGCCCAGAGAGCAAGCATTCTAAGAAGATCAAGTACAAGTTGTATAACCTTTTCCAGCCTAGCTTCAGAAGTCACAAAGCATTACTTCCACTGAACTCTATTGGTCAAAGCAGTCACAAGTCTGCCTAGATTCAAGGGATGGGAACATAGAATATAAAAAAAATTAGGGGCTCATGCTTTAAAACCACTACAGGAGTGGTAAAATTCAAGGATAATATAGCCCATCTTTGTAGCCAGTAACATTACTCCCCAATCCCCCCATCCCATAACCAGGAGTTGCTTTTTCCAGGACTAACCTTGGATACTTGGAGATATTATTTTATTAAGAATGGGAACATTTCTACCCAAATGTGCATTATTATTATTGTTTTCCATTTTGCTAATGGTCTTCTCCTTTTTATTTTTCTTCTCTTCTTCCTCTTTCTTCTCTTTTCCTTCTCCTCCTCCTTTCTTTTTTTTTCTTCCTCCTTGTTTCCTCTGCCATTCTTCCTCCTTCCCCTTCCCTCATCTTCATCATCAAGCAGGGTACACTGGGCATCCCTTAGCATCTGTTTTCATTTCGGCTGTGTTTAGCTTTAAAGACAATCTGAAATCTATAACATACCTCAAGCTGAAAAATTTGATAAGAGGACAAGATTACAGTAGAGAAAATAAATAGAATAAAAAGCTAGAATGAATGTTGGAGAGTATTTTCATTCTATAAGTGCACTGTATCAGTAAGGAGTAAAGTTGAAGGAAATTATTATAAAACAATATATAGTCTGCTGTTTTAACTTCCAGGGAGATAAAGTATGAGAAGCTATTTGGACTCCCCAGTTTCCCAAGGGTAGCCAGTACACAATATTTCTGGTACAAATGAGAGAAGGAAACTGCTAACTTCACACAGATACTCTTTCTCTATCAGTACAGATCATTTAAAATGTAAATAGAATTGAGGGAAGTGTATTGGCCAGAAGAATCTGTGTGTGTTCTATAAGTATAGAAAAACATAAATTTCGGCCGGGCGCGGTGGCTCAAGCCTGTAATCCCAGCACTTTGGGAGGCCGAGACGGGCGGATCACGAGGTCAGGAGATCGAGACCATCCTGGCTAACAC
>NW_012114599.1:4631743-4642204 GCF_000951035.1 Colobus angolensis palliatus | reverse complement strand
GTTTTTTTTTTTTTTTTGGTAGAGGTGGGGGTCTCCCTAAGATGCCAAGGTTAAAAATCCACAATAGGCCAGGCGCGGTGGCTCATGCCTGTAATCCCAGCCCTTTGGGAGGCTGAGGTGAATGGATCACTTAAGGTCAGGAGTTCAAGACCAGGCTGGCCAATATGGTGAAACCCTATCTTTACTATAAATACAAAAAACTACTTGGGCATGGTTGTACATACCTCTAATCCCATCTACTTGGGAGGCTGAGGCAGGAGAATCACTGAAACCCAGGAGGCAGAGGTTGCAGTGAGCAAAGATCATGCCATTGTACTCCAGCCTGGGTGACAGAGTGAGACTCCATCTCAAAAAAAAAAAAAAAAGAAAGAAAGAAAAACAGAAAAACTACTCCACAATAATTTAAAATGTTAATGCAAATGTATTGTCTTGAGATTTTTCTGCCATCTACTCTCATTAACGCCCATTATGTCCTACTGTAACACTTTTACGACATTAATGTAATTATTTACATCGCCTACTTTCCATGTTATACCGGAAGCTCCTTGGGGACATTAGGTCTAACTTGTTTATCTCTGTATCATCAGCACTTGTACATGTTTGGTGAATAAATGAACTAGACACCTAGACTTGAGAATTCTGTCCTTTTCCTAATCATTACCACTCCATGGTGCTGAAGGATTTCTTAGTTTTGCAGTTAGCTATGCCTTACTTTATGCTCCAGAAATACTTTTTATATCCCTCTGTTAGCCTTTATCTCATTCTATTGGAATTATTTGCGTATTTACCTGTATGTCACAGTAACTGGGACTCCTGATGGGCAAAGGCCATGTCCTGTTCCTCATTAATCCACCAAGCCTTGGCACACTACTTGGAATCCAGCAAATGTTTTTGTAATGGTTAAATCATTGAATGATTTTTTTTTCTGCCTGCCTTCTATACAATAGAGATTATGCCTCTATACAATAGATATATTAAGATCTTTTCTTTTTACTTTGAGCAGTTTAAGAGCCTCTCCATAAGTACAAAGTTCATAAACAACCAATTTTGCTTGTTAATCATCCCTTTGTATTATTTTCATTAAATATTCATTTAAAGCCTTTTATTTTATATAAAGGTAAGTGAGATTAAGATAGCACACATTAGTAGTTATAGTAGTAGTAATACTGGAAATTTTTCAGGCATTTATATAAATGTTATAGGTTAGATGACACACAATATATAGTAAATTAGATTATTATTTTAGAACTGTTCATGTTTAGCTTGTTGATGACTGAAATCCAACAGTAATTATTATAAAATTGTCCTAAAAATACTAAAGAGATATTCTTTTTTTTTTTTTTTGGTGATGGAGTCTTGCTCTGATGCCCAGGCTGGAGTGCAGTGGCGTGATCTCGGCTCACTGCAAACTCTGCCTCCTGGGTTCAAGCGATTCTCCTGCCTCGGCCTCCTGAGTAGCTGGGACTACAGGTGCGTGCCACCATACTCAGATAATTTTTTGTATTTTTAGTAGAGACAGGGTTTCACCATGTTAGCCAGGATGGTCTCGATCTCCTGACCTCGTGATCTGCCCACCTCAGCCTCCCAAAGTGCTGGAATTACAGGTGTGAGCCACCATGCTGTGCTGAGATATTCTTTTCTTTTGAAAATATTACTATACATTTTCACAGAATGAATTTTAATGATTTCTAGTTTTTTGAGTATAAGTTGGTTTATACCATCATATATCATGCAGTTCTTATCATCATCTTATTAGGTAGGAAGTAGTGTACTTATTTTATAGAGGAGAAACTGAGGCTGGAAAACAATTCATTTGTCTGAGGTCAACAGCTAATAAGTAGCTGAGCTAAGATTCAAATCTGGATCTTTCAGACCCGAAAGCCTCTTAAGCAATATGCCTCTTTCCCAAGATTTCTTAAGCAATATGCCTCTTTCCCAAGATTTCAAAGTGAAATTTTGTCCCAATAAATTGAATATAATCTGAGTAATTTTATGAAATTAATATTGTTTGCCTAGAAGATGTATAATGCTAAGAGCATTCACAAGTAATTTCCTATTTTTATACATGTAGATATAAAATTTCTATTAGGATTCTCCAAAGAAATAGAACCAGTAGAGCATATATAGACAGATATACAGAAAGAGATTTATTATGAAGGCTTGGCTCAGGCAGTTATACAGGTGGAGAAGGCACAATCGGTTGTCTACAAGCTGGAGACCCAGAAAAGCTGGTCGTGTAGTTCCAGTCCAGGCCCGAGGGACCAAGAACCGGGGGACCAGCAGTATAAGTCTGTAAGTCCTGGTCTGAGTCCGAAGGTCCAAGAACCAGGAGTCCTGTTTGAGAGCAAGAGGACGGATGCCCCAGCTCAGGTAGAGAGAGAGCAAATTCACCCGTTCCCTGTCTTTTCCCTCTATTTGGGCCCTCAACTGATTGGACAATGCCCACCCACACTGGTGAGGGCAACTTTTTTTACAGTCTACTGATTCAAATGCCAACCTCTTCTGGAGGGTTCCCAGGCACACCCCAAAATAGTATTTTATCAGCTATCTGGGAATCCCTGAGTTGATGCATAAAATTAACCATTACAAAAGCCCCCAAATATTTTCTTTGTTATAAGGACTTTAGTAAGATATAGTTCATACACACACCATACAATTAATCCCTTTAAGGTGTATAATTTAGTGGTTTTTAGTATGTTCCTAAGGTTGTGCAACCAGTTTTAAAACAATTTTACAACCAATTATAGAGCATTTTCATCATCCAAAAAGAAACCCTATACCCATTAGCAGTCACTGCCTATTTTCTCTAGCCCCCTTATTCCTTGACAGCCACCCCCAGTTTTTGTTTTTGTTTTCTTTCTGAGACAGGGTCTTGCTCTGTCACCCAAGCTGGAGTGCAGTGGTATAATCACAGCTGACTGCAGCCTTGACCTCCTGGGCTCAAGTGATCCTCCCATCTCAGCCTCCCTGGTAGTAGCTGGGACTACTGGTGAATGCCACCACGTATATATATATATAGAGAGAGAGAGAGAGAGATGAGGTCTCTCTCTGTTGCCCAGGCTGGTCTTGAACTCCTGGGCTCAAGCCATCCAGCTTTGGCTTTTCAGCGGGATTATAGACATGAGCTACCACTCTTGTTTAATGTCAAATCTTTAATATCCTACAATATTTTAAAGATTTACTCACAGAGACAATAATAGAGCTTTAAGAAGCCACAGTGTTCTGATTTTGTGCAACACGTTCATGAGTGTTTTACAGTTCCTTTTTTTTCTTTTTAAAATACTTTATTTTTTAGAACAGTGTTAGGTTCACAGGAAAATTAAACGGGAAGTACAAAGCATCCTCATGACCCCCTCCTCCCACATGTGTACAGCCCCCCCCATTATCAATATACTCAATGTTTGTTACATTTGTTACAATTGATGAGCCTACCTTGTCACATTATCACCCAAAGTCTATAGTTTACATTAGGGATTACTCTTCCTCTTTTGACATTCTGGGTTTTGACAAATATATAAATGACATGTATTTGCCATGATTGTATCATACAGAATAGATTCAGTGTCCTAAAAATCTTCTGTGCTTCACCTATTCATTCCTTGTAGTTCTTTTAAAAACTACAGAATTAGAGAAATTCGTCGTGGAAAGGTATTGAGAGATAATTTGGTGCAGCAAACCAGTTGGGAAGGATGTAGTCAAAATTCTCAGTCTCTTCAGCTGAACTTGTTTCTTGCTTTCTTTTGTTGATTGTCATAAATATAAACTTTCTTTTCTTTTTTTTGTAGTTTCCCCCTTCTTACCACAAAGGGTCATTTCCTAACTTAGAATGAGCCAGGCAACAAATTTTAGAATTTAACAAGAAAACAGTATCTCCTTAGTTATTGTTTTATGAAAAATAAGTTATTTATATTAGCAAAATTTAAAAATATACAAATAGTAGAGAGCACAAAAATAGCTACTCATTCCCCAGTTACCAACACTTGGTCAATCTCTTTTCATTTATCCTTCCACTCATTGCCACCCCCTTAACTGCGTTATTTCAAAATGATTTATAGACATACCATTTTATTTGTGTGTATTTTAAAAGATACACTTTAATAGAAAACCATTATCATTCTGTAATACTAATTCCTTAATATCACCAAATAGCTAATCATTATTCAAATTCCCCTAGTACTTCATAACTTTTTCTTTATTGTCAGTTTGAATCACATCCAAACAATATCCACACATTGCATTTGTCTCTTTCAATCTACAGCTTCCCTCCCTTGTTTGCTTCTTCTGCCTTACTTCTTATTTGTTGAAGAAACTGGACTATTCATCTTGTTTCTTGCACTCAGGATTTGCTTATTGTATCTCTGTGGTATTTAATGCATTTTGCATTTTTCTCCTGTGAATTGGCAGTTTACTTAAGAAGCTTGATCTGATTCTGGGGTGTTTTTTTGTTTTGTTTTGTTTTGGTAAGAATACTTCATTGATGGTACACTGCATTTTAATTTCTACTGAGTTTCTGTTTGTCTGTTTTATGATGTTAGTGGCCATTATTTCATTAGGGGTTTGCAAAGTGGTGATATTCTAATGTGTGTATTTTTTTTCATTTATTAGTTGGACTATTTTTATAAAGAGAAACTTTTTATCAATAACCTGAGGTATAGTTCGTATAGAAAAGGCAGATTAAATGCTTGATTTCTTTCCTTTTAACTACTGATTTTCAGAAGAATGAACTGGTTCACTAGCATCCTCCAAAGGAGACCAATCAGGTTTTGTTTGGGTTTGTTTCTTTAATATCATTATGAACACAGATTTTTTAACCTATTTGATGTGTTTCAATCAAATACAGTTATTATTCTACTGATACTCAAACTTGAAAATCAACATAAAATTTAAAAATTATATCAGTTAAAGGTGATTTTATTATAACCCCCATAGAATTTATGAAAATGAAAGCTTCCCTGTGTAGTTACACATGAATGTTCAGGAGTGTATCTACCATGTAAAGCGGGTTGAACTTTCACAGGGGTTTATTTATGGTTATACACTGAAATAAATGTGTTAGTGTGTATATCTAAGACAGTCTATGATACTCTAAGGAATAAATACATGTTCACCTTTACACAAGAAATCTTGAGTCATGTGCTTTGAGCTAGGGTTGCTTCGGAGGTGGCAGCCATTCTGCAGCAGCCCTTCTGTACCTTAAAAACCAGCACAATCTCGGTGGAACACATTCTTCAGCTCTGACCACAGGAGACCAGCTGGGCTAACGCTCAGTGATTTGTCAGATTTACCTGCATTTTCATAGTATTCCTATCAAAGAAATTTGTCCTAAGTGTCAAATTGCTGATTTTTCCTGTGACTAAAAGGTTTCATGGGGACTTCTGTTGTTATTTACATGTATATGGAGAAAATTGCAATCTGTGAGTAATTTGAGAAATTTCAACACTTTCAGCAGTAGTGATCTAGAAATTAAATGGGTTTCAAATACAATATTCCAGTGCAGTGCCGCATATATAATGTATGTGCAGCATATGCTGAGGTCTTTTTCAAAACATTTACATTAAACCTGTCAGGTATTTATGAATAGCAAAAATTAATTTCCCCTAGTTCTGTCATCAGTTAGAGAAATGGATTTTAGCATGGAAGACTGTCAGTATTTCCTGCATACTAGAACAGCTCACTTCAATGTCATAGTATTACACCAGGTGGCCTTCTAAGAGTCAGCTTAATGTGATTTCAAATGATAGGGTAGTGAATGTGAGGGAAATTAAAATAGTATCATACTTATGATTTAAAAGCAAGTTAATTACAAGGGCTTGTTAATAAACAAAGAAAAATTCTGAATGTATTATCTGTTATATAGCATATCAATAACAAGTGTGATGCTTTGAAAACAAAAAACTCTACCACTATGTGACTTTGAGATGACTTAAAAATATTTAATTAAATTGTTGACAAATGTGTTAGTCTACTAATGGCCTTATAGCATTTGAAAGAATTTTTAGATATTCATTTTAGCTCTTAAGGCACTTCTAAAAGCATTGTTTAACTGAAAAGATTAGCTACATTGTTGGCATTTTATCCAGAAAATCACTGATGTGTTTGATATGAGTGATCCTAACAGCACTGTACTTTGTCAATGTTCAGCCAGTGCATTTTCCCCAATCGGGTACTTTTAAGGTTCTTAAAGGGCCAAAGCATGTGCAATATCACTATTACTAAAATGAGAGACATTTTATTTGATGAATTATTTAGTTTTTTTTTATGGTTTTGGGTGATGTGCCTCCACAATGCTCCTGTCTTATATATTAGTGGAAAGAAAAGGGAGGATACCTGATGCATTTTAAGAAATTATTAACATTCTGATTTTCTAAAACATCATTGTGAAATTTTAATTTTAGAAAGTATTAAAAATGTCCACTATTTATTAACCTGTGAAAATTTTGTAATATTTCTAAATCTAGGGGTTTAGAAACAATTATTGTTAATAATTTAATAGTGTGGTAGCCTTAGAAGGAACAAGATATGATGACAAAGATCTTCCCCATGGTGCATATGAACTTGCTGGGAGCCTGATATATATATATATATGTATTAATATGAGGAACACAGGCTGAATTTTTAAATATATGGCTTATGAAAATCTCATTTTCTAGTCACAAGACAAACTCAGGATAATTCTTCCCTTCCTGGATTATACTGTTATGTAGTTAATAAACCTATTCTTTTAAAGATTATTTCAAGGAATTTTAATAGTTTTTGTTCCACCCGGTTTTTAAGATTAAAAATTAAGCACAATTCTTAAGAGGTCGCCTTTTAAATAATGGGTCTAATACACCAGGGTCACATAGAGTTCAAATCCTGGAAATATATGGCTCTGCTTACACAATGTTCTATGTGGTTTTTCTTTTAAAAATTACCCTCTTTAATATACTGTGGAATAATTTGAGTCTGTACAATCCCATTTTAAGGACTTTTTTGTAAAATCCAGCTGTTTTAAGGTTCTTTAAATGTCCTGGCTTACAGCCACAACTAACACTGCTGTGCTGATGTGGGTACAAGAAATTTCATTTGAATGAGAATGACAGCTGACATTATATTCATAGTTTTATCAGAGGCCATAGCGTTATTATTCATAGAAGCCAATATTTTGTTCTGGTTATGTATCCCTTTTTTCATAGGGCTTTCCACTATGATTATTGTTTGTTAACATTTCATCTTTTAAGTAAATAAATAGTGATACTGCAAATCTCTGTGGTACAAATCGGCATCTGTTTTACTTGAGGATTGTCCATGTTATGGTAATTTTGATACACCTTTGAATCTCATGATATTACACTTGTATTTCCTTGGTTATATACAAATTCCTTTTAAGAAAACCAAGGCAAATATTTTAAAATACATTTAAAAAGAAATAATTTTTGCATGTTTTGTCTTATCACAGTTTTAAAGTGCTATAATTCTGAGGCTTCTTCTAGAGGAGGTTAAGCATTACAACATAAAAGGCAGGAAAGGATAATTTTAGGAACTATGCAACTAAATTAAAACAAATATTATATCCTAGTAATTGAGGATTAGGACCCTTGATTCCATTCCTTGTAGTGCTCTCCTATAGACCTCTGTACAGAATGTGTATATGTAGGTATGTACACGTATTTTCTGGATATGGCTACTTGTTTAATGTCATTTTAATCAACATTTTAATCTAGTTGTTACCAAAATGCTACTTACAATGTAGAGAGAGGCTTTTAAAGTGTCAACAAAAAAGCTGGAACAGTCACTTTTTTTGTTGATCAAAGAATGTACAAATGTCTAGGAGATCACAATCACTATTACCATATATGGATTATGTTGACAAAATACATGGGCGTGTGAATTCAAAAGGGAATAAATCTGATGATCTGTTGATTTGCAAACAAAATAGTTATGGGAACTATGCAGTTGGAGTGAATTCAAAAGTTAAGGAAAGTTTGAATATCCACTTGCATGCTATAGCACTTGAAATACATTTAGACCTGTGTCACAGACATTGAGTTCCTACTATAGTCAGCTTCTGTATTTGGTGTGTTAGATGAGTATGACAATTTGCTTCGCCTCAAACACTTTAAAGCATACTGGAGAAAACTGGCATGCAAATAAACAATGACAATGCGTAATAGCTGTAATAGGATGCATACTTTCCAATGGGAAAGCAAAAAGGGGCAAATTTATTTTTATGTGGAAGCCAGAAATGACTTCACCAGTAAGGCACATTCACAAGGGAGGCACAAAATGGAAATAATGAAGCTGAAAAAATGTATGAGGACTTCATAAAGTCATGTTAAACAATATTACTTTTATCCTGAAGGTAACTGTATGCCATTAAAGTTTTTTGTTTTTTTTTTTGAGACAGAGTCTCGCTCTGTCACCCAGGCTGTAGCGTAGTGGTATGATCACAGTTCACTACAACCTCCATCTCCCAGGTTCAAGCGATTCTCCTGCCTCAGCCTCCTGAGTAGCTGGGATTACAGGTGTGCACCACCACGCCCGGCTAATTTTTGTATTTTTAATAGAGATGGGGTTTCACCATGTTGGCCAGGCTGGTCTTGAACTCCTGACCTCAGGTGATTCACCCGCTTCTACCTACCAAAGTGCTGGGATTACTGGCATGAGCCACCACTCCTGACCTAAAGATTTTTAAACAGAGTGATAGATCACATATTTGTGTTAGAAATACAACTTTAAGATGGCAGATAACTGCATCTTTTTTCTGAGGGCCAAATCCAGTAATCTCATTAAAAAATAGTAATAACAACAGATTTTTTTGTTGTTGTTAGGCCAGAAACAAAACATATGTTAGGCCAGAAAACAAGTCTCAACACATTTTTAAGAATAGCAGTCATATCAGTATCTTGTCAGATCACAATTAAACTAGAAATCAATAGAAATGAACAATAATTTGAAAACTATACAAATACATGGAAATTAAACAACATGCTTCTGAATGACCATTGACTAAATGAAGAAATTAACATGAAAATAAAAAAAATCTTAAATGAAAATAGAAACACAGAATAATGAAATCTTCAGAATACAGCAAAAGCAGTGCTAAGAGAAGTTTATAGCATTCAATGCCTACATCAAAAAGTAGAAAGATTTCAAATAAATAATCTAGCAATGCACCTCAAGGAACTTGAAGAGCAAGAACAAACCAAACCTAAAATTACTAAAAGGAAAGAAATAATAAAGATCAAATCAGAACTAAATAATATAGAGATTACAAAAAAAAAAAAAAAACGTAAAAAGGATCAGTGAAATGAAAAGTTGGCTTTTTAAAAATATAAAGTTGATAAATTGCTATAACCAAAGGGGAGGGGGAGAGAGAGAGAGAGAGAGAGACCCAAATAAAATCAGAAATGAAACAGGAGATATTACAACTGATACCACAGAAATACCAAAGATATCAGAGACTATTATGAACAACTATATTCAAACAAACTTTAAAACCTTAAGGAAGTGGATAAATTCTGGGGCATATAACCTATCAAGATTGAATCAGGAAGAAATAGAAAACCTGAATAGACCAATAACAAGTAATGAGATTGAATCAGTAATAAAAAGTCTCCCAGCAAAGAAAAGCCCAGGATTAATGACTTCACTGCCGAATTCTACCAAATGTATAATGAAGGACTCATACCAATTCTCCTCAAACTGTTCCAAAAAATGCAAGAGGAGGAAATTCTCCCTGACTCATTCTATGAGGCCAGCATTACCCTGATAACAAAACCAGTCAAAAACAAAACAACAACAAAAACTACAGGCCAATATTCCTGATGAACATAGATGCAAAGGTTCTCAACAAAATTCTAACAAACTGAATTCTCCAGCACATCAAAATGATAATACACCATGATCAAGTGGGATTTAAACCAGGGATGCAAAGATTGCTCAATATATGCAAATCAACAAACATGATTCATCACACCAACAGAATGTAGGACAAAAATCATATGGCCATTTCAATAGGCACAAAAAAACCTTAGATAAAATTCAACACCCATTCATGATAAAAACTCTCAACAAACTAGCTCTGGAAGGAACATACATCAACATAATAAAGACCATATATGACAAGCCCATGTAACATCATACTGAGTGGGGGCAAAGCTGAAATCCTTTCCTGTAAGAACTAGAATAAGACAGGTTGCCTACTTTCACCACTCCTATTCAACATAGGAACAATCGGGCAAGAGGAAGAATTAAAAGCATCCAGATTGGAAAAGAGGAAGTTAAATTGTTCTTTGCAGACAAAAATAATTCTATATTTAGAGAAACCAAAGACTCTGCCAAAAAACTCATTAAACTGTTAAATTCAGTAAAGTTGCAGGATACAAAATCAACATACGAAATCAGTAGCATTTCTATACACCAATAATGAACTAGCTGAAAGAGAAATCAAATAAGCAATCCCATTTGCAATAGCTACAA
>NW_012114599.1:4616448-4630048 GCF_000951035.1 Colobus angolensis palliatus | reverse complement strand
AAAAAAAAAAAAAGAATGGCTGTTATTAAAAAGACAAAAAATAACAAGATGCTGGTGAGGATGGTGAGAAAAGGGAACTCTTTTTTTGTTTCTTTCTTTCTGAGACAGGATCTCATTTCTGTCACACAGGCTGAGTGCAATGGTGCAGTTATGGCTCACTGCAGTCTCCACCCCTGGGCTCAAGTGATCCTCCCACCTCAGCCTCCCAAGTAACTGGTACTACGGGCATGTGCCAACATGCTCAGCCACTATTTTATATTTCGTAGAAACAGAGTCTTACAATGTTGCCCTGGCTGTTCTTGAACTCTTGGACTCCAGCGATTGTCCTGCCTCGGCCTCCCAAAGTGTTGGGATCACAGGCGTGAACCACTGTGCTGTGTAAATTAGTACAACCTCTATGGAAAACAGTATGGAGATTCCTTAAAGAACTAAAAGTAGAACTACCATTCAATCCTTGGGTATCTACCCAAGGGAAAAGAAATCATGTGAAAAAGGCACATGCACACACATGTTTACAGTGGCACAATTCAAAATTGCAAAGATATGGAACCAATCTAAGTGCCCACCAATCAATGAGCAGATAAAGAAAATGTGGCCGGGCACAGTGGCTCACACCTGTAATCCCAGCACTTTGGGAGACCGAGGTGGGTGGATCATGAGGTCAGGTGTTCAAGACCAGCCTGGCCAAGATGGTAAAACCCCGTCTCTACCAAAAATACAAAAACTTAGCCAGGTGTGGTTGTGGGTGCCTGTAATCCCAGCTGCTTGGGAGGCTGAGGCAGAGAATTGCTTGAACCCAGGAGGTGGAGGTTGCAGTGAGCCGAGATTGTGCCACTGTACTCCAGCCTGGGCAACAGAACGAGACTCCGTCTCAAAAACAAAAAAAAAAAAGAAAATGTGGTTATATATACACCATAGCATACTACTCAGACATAAAAAGGAATGAAATAACGTTTTTTTCAGCAACTTGGATTGAGTTGGAGGCCATTTTTCTGAGTGAACTAACTCAGGAATGGAAAACCAAATATGGTTTATTCTCACTTATAAGTGGAAACTAAACTATGAGAATGCGAAGATACAGAGTGATATAATGGACTTCAGGGACTCAGGAGGAGAGGCTGGGGTGGGGGTGATAGATAAAAGACTACATATTGGCCACAATATATACTGCTTGGGTGATGGGTACACTAAAATGTCAGAATTCACCACTTTAAAATTCATCCATGTAACCAAAAACCACTTGTACCCCCAAAGCTATTCAAATAATCATTAAAAGAATTGTTTTTAGCTTCAAACCTAAGGAAAAGTTGCATACCATTTACTTATACTTGTATGCCCTTTATAATAATACCAATTATTATATCTGCCCCATTTATACCAAATAATTGGCTTACCAATTATTTGCATCTACCCTTTTTTCTCTCTCTGTCTCTTTCTCTCTGTCTCTGTGTGTGTGTGTGTGCACGCGTGTGTGTGTGTATAAGTGTATAATGCTTCTCAGCGGGGCGCAGTGGCTCACGTCTGTAATCCTAGCATTTTGGGAGGCTGAGGTGTGCGGATTGCCTGAGCTCAGGAGTTTGAAACCAGCCTGGCCAACATGGCGAAACCCCGTCTCTACTAAAAATACAAAAACTTAGCCGGGCATGGTGGTGGATGCCTATAATCCCAGCTACTCAGGAGGCTGAGGCCGGAGAAGCACTTGAACCCAGGAGGTGGAGTTTGCAGTGAGCCAAGATCGTGCCACTGCACTCCAGAAATCTCAAACAAACAAACCAAAAAACCCTGAAAAGTCTCTATATCTCTTTATATCTTTTAAATATATTTTAATCTATCTGTCTATATTTTCTGAACCATTTGCAAGTAAGTTGCAGACATGATATCCCTTTACTTATAAGTACTTTCAGTGTGAATTTTCTAACAAGAATATCCTCTTATGTAACCACAGTACGGTTATCAAAATCAGGAAATTTGATGTTGGTGCAAAACTGTGATCTAATCCTTAAACCATACTCAGAGTTCATCAATTGCCTCAATGATAGTCTTTATAGCTATTTTTCTTACACTAGTGTCCAGTTCACAATCATGCCTTTCCTTTGCTTGTCGTGTCTGTTTAGTCTCCTTTAACCTTGAACAGTTCTTCAGCCTTTCTTTGGTCTCTTTTGCCATTGACAGTTTTGAGGAATAAAGGCCAGTTATTTTGTTGAATGTCCTTCATTCTGGATTTGTCTTCTGTTTTCTCATGATCATATTCGGGTTAGGCACTTTTGGCAAGTATATTACCAGAAGTGATGATGCACTTTATTGGCACATCATATCAGGGAATGACATTGATTTGTCTCATTATTGGTGACCTTGACTATGATCAACTGGTGATCACAAAGGTGGATGACTTCCGGGTTTTCCAGTGTACAGTTACTGTTTTTCTTTTTATAACTAATAAGCAATCATGAGGCAATACTTTGAAACTATTGAAGCATACTGTTCTTCATTAAACTTTCAGTTTTAGCATACATTGATAAATAATCATGCCCGAATCAATTATTAATATAATGGTTGCCATATTGTCCCTTCTACATTCATTAATTGGCATTCTAAGGAGAAGCTTCCCATTTTCCCTCTCATATATGTATATACATATAT
The DNA here is from genome assembly GCF_000951035.1 of Colobus angolensis palliatus. NCBI lineage: Eukaryota > Metazoa > Chordata > Mammalia > Primates > Cercopithecidae > Colobus > Colobus angolensis. The sequence goes on along the minus strand of NW_012114599.1, from coordinate 4,627,408 downwards.
ATATGTACATATGTTTTAGTACGGATTAATTGATTCTTGTGTTATGCAGTGGATTAAAATCTTTGCTTTCATTATTTATTCTGATGTTCAAATTGTCCCAGATTTTGTCTGTGAGAACCCCTTCAAGCTGGTCCCTTTGTCCTTTTGTCTAACGATTCTTTGTATACTTTTAAACTTTCTAGTACAACAGTGTGTTCCAGGATCATCTTGTACTTTCTCTGACATAGCCATGGAACCAGCAAGTCCTCCAAGGAACACTGATTCTTTTTAGTGGAAGGTGTTATTTAAAAACTCAGATACAAGGCCAGGCCAGTGGTTCATGCCTGTAATCCCAGCACTTTCGGAGGCCAAGATGTGCGGATCCCTTGAGTTCAGGCATTCAAGACAAGCATGGGCAACATGGTGAAACCTCATCTCTAAACAAAACGCAAAAATTAGCTGGACATGGTGGTACATGCCTGTAGTCCCAGCTACTTGGGAGGCTGAGGTGGGAGGGATGCTGGACCCTGGAAGGGCAAGGCTTTCAGTGAGCTGTGATTGCGCCACTGCACTCCAGCCTGGGCAACAGAGCAAGACCCTGTCTCAAAAAAGAAACTCAGATATGGATTCTAGATATACTCATTGTTACTGAGATGTAATTGCTTTTAGGCCCCCACAGGGGACAAAGCTAAAAAAATTTATATTTATATATGTGAGTCTGTGATCCATTTGAAATTTATTCTTATGCATGATGTAAGATATGTGTCTAATTACATTTTTTCCAAATGGCTCTGCAATTATCCTAGCATCATTTACTAAAAAGTTCACCTTTGTCTCAATGATTTGACATGCCATTTTATTATATAATTTCCATATGTACTTTGTACCTTTTATTCTATTCTACTGGTCAGTCTGTCTATTCGTGTGTCAGTATCATAGTGTTTTAGTTATAGAAGCTTAATGTTTTAATGTTGGTATGGCTAGTCCCATCTCATAGGTTTTCATTATCAATAGTTTTCTGACTAACCTTGCATGTTGTTTTTTCATACGAACTTTAGTACCAACTTAGTTCTGTTAAAAAAAAAAAGTGGTATTTTTATTGAGAGTGCATTGAATTTATAAATTGGCTTAGAGAGAACAGACATCTTTATGCTGTTGAGTCAGTCTGTCTTATAGTAGGAGATATCTTTCCATTTGTTCAAGTCTACTCTTTGGGTTTTCAGGAATCTTTAAAATTTTTCCTCACTTAGATTTTGCATATTTCTTGTTATGTTTATCTATATTTCATTTTCTTTGCTGCTATTAAAAGGAGATTTTCTGGTTATTATGTGTGTATAGTATTTGAAGGCTGTCAGTTTCTGAATATAACTTTATATCCTGCTACCTCACTGAATTTTTACTGTTTAAGGATACATATATATAAAAGCCTGGGTAACATGGTGAAATTAGCTGGGCATAGTGGTGCATCCTTGTAGTCCCAGCTGCTCGGGAGGCTGAGGTAAGAGGATCACTAGAGCCCAGGAGGTTGAGGCTGCAGTGAGCCATGAGTGTGCCACTGAACACCAGCTTGGGTGGCAGAGTGAAACTCTGTCTCAAAAAAAGAAAAAAAAAAGGGATATATATATATTTTTACTAAGACTATTACTTCAGAAAAGCTATAACAACAGCCGTATTGGCTGGTCATGGTGGCTCACACTTGTAATCTCAGCACTTTGGGAGGCTGAGGCGGGCGCATCACCTAAGGTCGGGAGTTCGAGACCAGCCCGACCAACATGGAGAAACCTGGTCTCTACTAAAAATACAAAGTAAGCTGGGCATGGTGGTGCATGCCTGTAATCCCACTTACTCGGGAGGCTGAGGGAGGAGAATCATTTGAACCTGGAAGGTGGAGGTTGCGGTGAGCCAAGATTGTGCCATTGCACTCCAGCCTGGGCAACAAGAGTGGAACTCTGTCTCAAAAACAAGCAAACAAACAAAAAAACCAGCCATATCTTTGTCTCTATCAATACAGTCAGCTCAAAAAAAATCTAAGTCCTCCCCTGTGAACATAAATTATTTTCAGATACTGTTTGGTGCTTAAGTAGGCACATAATTTCTTTCAAGTCATTTGGAGTATATTCAGTAAGCACAGAGTTGTCATTGTACAAATATATATTTTCCATATAGGGCCCTCAAAAATCAACTGGAAAATTCTCAAACCAATACTTACTATTTCCATGCATAAACACTGCTAGGCATTTGGGTGTTGCAACAAAAAAAATGGAAGATGCTGACAGCAAAGACCTCCGCTCGAGTTGCTTAGAGTGTAACTCAGGAGATAAGACACACACACACACACACACACACACACTCTGTCTCTCTTTCCATATATGTATATATTTCTGTACATGTATAAAGAAATTTGGCTGGCAGTTCAAGGCATTATATAGAAAGATCTAAATGAGTTAACTGCAAAATAAGAAAGAGGTCAGAGAAAAGGAAGAGGGAGAGGGGAGGTTTCCTGGAAGAGGCAGAACCAGTCAGGCCTAGAAGCAGGGACAGTATTCTGAGAAACTGGGGTCTCAGGATAGCAGTGGTGGGATACTTAAGACAGGGGCCAGATAAAAGATCATGCCAGCATGGCTTCCTCTGGTGAGCTGTGTGTGGGAGATAAAATTGGAAACATAGACTAATTTAGGTCAGATGGCGGGAGATCCTGGGTGTCAGGTTAGAGAGCTTAGACTTTACTTCCCTTCATCCTCCATTCCTCATTATTATTAAGCTTTTAACAGTTATACTTACTTATTAAAATAGAAAACCGAGTTTATGTATCGTATAGCTTCTTTGTTGCAAATTATCTTTTACTAGCATCTTTAACTAGGGGAATAAAGTAAGAATAACCTGGAAATTATGTTCATTTATATTTGATTTTCCTGCTTTTTAAATTTATGCTTTGAAGTGATTGGGACAAGCTTTCTCCCAATTAAACAGAAATCTCAGTACTTAATGAAGACCTTAAGAGAAAAGCTGAGAATCTACAGAAGTGCCTTCTTTTAGTGTAAATAGTGGCTCATTTAGTGCCTTTTAGAGCCTCTATTTCTTCCAGTATGATTTCTGCCATGTTTTAAGTGTAGCCACCAGCACAAATGAAGAGGATGCAAAGACATTTCCCCATATTAAAACAATGAATTAATAAAGAGAGCTCTGTTCTGGATTAGTTATGCTTTTAATTTTAATATAAAATGGTCTCTTTAGAATCAAATGCTCTGTGGGACCTATATCTAGAAGGAGGAAGAATGAGCCCCCAGGATTAAGGCTACAAAGAACTGACTGTGGTGCTCATTGTAAACAACAGCTGAGATTAACTATGCTAATGTTTTTATTAGGATTCTTATTATTTTTCTTTATATTCTGGGTAAAGAGTTTTGAGTGGTTTAACCCAACCCTATTTTTCTCATAAGCCATATTATTATTTTTTGGTGCGCAATTTTTCAGAATGCAAGGATTTTCAGCAAAGCTAGGTGGTTGGTTTTACAAGATATAAAGTTAGAAAATACCAAATTTTAAACAACATGATTGATGTAATGCAGTAATCATGTATTTTATTTCTCTGAAAATTGTATCCTCACTTGTGAAAATCAGAATACTATTTTAGTAGCATCTTATCTAATTAACTTTCATTGCCTGTTGACTGATGTATTTAGAAAATCAAAATTAATGTAGGATAACCTGGTTGAGTTAGCATTTATTTTAGTTTCTGTTCAGAAGGTAGCAAATATTGGTTAAACCAAAGCTCAGGGAATAAGATAGGTCAAATGAAGTTTATGAGATTCCATATGCTTTCTGGACAAAAATCTACTAGGCTACTGTTGGAAAAATAATTTGAAAAAGACATGTTTTTGTGTAGGCCTAATGTTCTTAATTTAGTGCTCCCCAAAGGAAGAGTATGAGAAAAACATTTAAATTTTGTTATTATGTTAAATACATCCCATGTTTATACCTAAAATAGTCAATGAAATTATTTTCCTGTGTCAAAGATCATTTCAGAGATTACCTGGACATTTGGGAAAGTTAGCAATTAATGCCAAGGGTTATTTATTTTGTCACTGGTTCAAAAATGCCTGTTTATACAAATCAAGACTTCCAGCAGCTTGAGCCTTCTTTTTCTTTTTCTTTTTGAGCTGGTAGAGTCAATGGTTAAAGGACAAAAATTCTACAATTGATTGAGTTACAAACGAATACAGTGTTAATTAAGTCAGGCCATTGTCTTTAAAGTGGCATTGCAAGTCAGTACATTGCAAGTCAGATTTCTCTTGCTGTTTAGTCAAACTGCCTAAGGCTGCAACTGCTTCCTTATTAGGTTACTGGCTTTGGGGAGATGTCATTGTTTGCTGCTGTAGCTAGGCTTTCTGTTAAAAATCACAGCATGAGGCTTAAACTGCTGCAACCATTATCCAGTGCTAACATGTCACTAAAGGTCGGCTAATAGAACAAGAGGAAAAATATCAATCTTTAATTTTAGATCAGCTAAGTAACCTGTAGCACCTGTTCATTTTCTCTCATCAACCCATTTAAAACAAGACTAGAGTGATCCTTTGATGGGCAGGCTATAAGACTGTAATATTTTTTTGCCTTCTCTTATCGGAGGAAAGACTTTAAGAGTAAAGAATAGAAAAAATAAACTATAAGTACATTTCTTTTAAAAATTGTATTTAAGAGGTAGAATTATCTGATGTAATCCAATGATGACTAGGTTATTATAAATATTTTTTAAAGAATAATTTTGTTTAATTTTCTGAAATTTACTTTTTAGATAAAAACTAATCAATGAGGACATACTACAGTGGTCCAAAAAGCAAATTTTCCATAGAGAGCAGAAACTCTTTCAAGCTTTAGATGGCAACCAACTTACATTTACCTATTCAAATATAATAAACAGAATTAGAACTTAGCAGCTGCTAGCTTTCCCTTATATAGAGCTCAAGGCTCTGTCACAGTATGGGGCAAAATTAAAGAAAACATTGTGGCCTGCTCTTAGGAGAGGTGAAAGGAAAGGATTGCTTCTGCAAACCACCATTAGCAAAACATTCTCAGTGATGCTAGACCAAGTACTACACTTAGCAAATGAACATATAATAATAAGAGAAACATAAAATTTAGTAAACCTTTACAGTCCCCAAGTATATCCATCTTTTATTTAAGTTAAAAAGTAAATTACTACTCTGAGGCCTGTCTCTTTACTAGGCATTGAGAACATCAAAATGAGTCATAATATGTGTATACCCTGCTCTTCCTTGTGGAACTTACGATCTATTATTGATCCTCTGTATAAAACCTTTCTCAGAGCTGATACACATGCAGTTTTTGTTTGTTTTTGTTTTTGTTTTTGTTTGCTGGTGAGGGAGTTGAGATACAGGGAGGTTGTGACTTGTCTAAGGTCACAAGATAAGTGGCAAAGTAAGGATTAGAAGAATCCAGTGTTCTAACTTATAGACTTGGTCTTTTTTTTTTTAACTGTATCAAGATGAAGATACCAGAGGAGAGAAGGGGATTATGAAGGCACAGTTTTAATGGACACCTTGTAGAATAATACAAGCATGGAGTGACAGTGTGGAAGCCTTTGGTTAAAAAATTAATTCTAATGATGAAAATCCAGAAGCCAGATATAATTTAAGTATCTTCAAAAGGAGGGATCATCAACCCATTTAAAACAGGACTAGAGTTATCCTTTGATCGGCAGGCTATAAGATTCTAATATTTTTTGCCTTCTCTTATCAGAGGGAAATTTAGACTTTAAGTAAGACTAAAGAATAGAAAAAATATAAGTAAATTTCTCTTAAAAATTTTTATTTAAGAGGAAATACAAAAAACTAGCCGGGCTAGGTGGCGGGCGCCTATAGTCCCAGCTACTCGGGAGGCTGAGGCAGGAGGATGGCATAAACCCGGGAGGTGGAGCTTGCAGTGAGCTGAGATCGCACCATTGCACTCCAGCCTGGGCGACAGAGCGAGACTCCGTCTCAAAAAAAAAAAAAAAAAAAATTTTATTTAAGAGGTAAGATTAGCAAATTGCATCTTTTATATAGAGAGTTATCTTTTGTCTATAACATTCATCAGTATCTACTCATATACTTTTGGATCTGGCTATCTTAGACTGCTAGGACACACACACACACATGCTCATACCCCTACACCTATGACCAATTTCACATCTAAGATCTGACATTTAGCCCTAAAATCTCCTTCTTAGCCCAAAGCTGCTGTTGGCCTTGTCCTGGGCATTCCAACTTTTAGCATTTTCTTCAGTGGTCACTTGTGTGATGTGTCTCTCCTGAGGTCTACATCAGAGCAGGCTCAGCCTCATTCTGCCACGACCATTTCCATCATCACAAGTACTTGATCTGTTTCACGTTTTATGGAATCGATAAATCTCATCCCTAAAGAGTCCAGCAGGCCTTTGATTCCTGACCTGACATTTGCTAATGCTATTCCTGATGACCTGCCACTACGGATCTGCAGCACTGCACTCTGTGTTTGACAACACTCATAATATGAATCAATATTCAGCATTCAGTAAGTGAGCTGGGGAGTCATTTCACTGCTGCAAGAGGCTGCATTGCCCCTGGGCAGCTGTCAGAAATGGGTAGTTATTAATAGCCCTCTCTTTTCACTTAGCATAGTCAGTAGGGGTCAGGCATGAAATGATTTAATCAGTTTATGATATCTGTGACAGAGAGCACTTAAAATGTAATCACAAAATTTAGGTAGAAGTGTCCCTGGGCTGTTGTAATGTTTTTCTCACTTAATTTTCCCTAATGCTGATACAGTGTAGTGCACACTGAGAGACTGACCATACCACAAAATGACATATGACTTGGTGTTGGTTTCATCTCTCCTTCGGTAAAGTTGCCTTTTTAGTGGCGGTTTTTACTTTACAACATAGACCGTAAATCCCTAAGGGTGAGTGAGTATAAATCCCTTGGGTTGGCTTGCTTGGCTCTGCAAAATGTGTCCAAAATGTGTCGAGGGGTCTTGAGGGTTGAGAAGAACTTGATTGAGCAGAAAAATCTCAAGCTCAGGTTTTTTGTTGTTGTTGTTTTCTGTATCCTCAAAGAAAATGTGAATGTGCTAGGATTCAGAGGACATTGTCCAGGTACACAAACCTCTAGTAGAACATTATCAGTAGTCTTATTGGGTCCTCTAGCAATCACTTGGAAATAAGCTCAGTGGAAGTAAGAGTGAAAACTGTTCTAGGCTGGTAGTTGGAAAGACAGTACCTCAGCAGGGATTGGTCAAGCTGGGAATTCAGGGTTCAAGTAAGAGAAGTGGCTCTAAAAAATGTTAGATGATGCTGACGTGGTGGTGCATGCCTGTGGGGCTACTCCAGAGGCTGAGGCAGGAGGATCACCTGAGACCAGGAACTTGAGGCTGGAGTGCACCATGATCAAGCCTGTGAATAGTCACTGCACTCTAGCCTGGGCAATATAGCAAGACCTCATCTCTAAAAAACAAGAAAGATATGATAGGTGAAAGATGAACCTAAACTTAAAAGGCAGTGAAAAAAATTATCACAGATGTAAAAGTTAGCAATGTATGGAACAAGATTAGTACAATGTTTGGGTCTTGGGATCTGGAATACCCAGGTTCAAATGCCATCTCTGTACTATCGTTTCCTCATTTGAAATAATACCCATGTCATAGGGTTATTGTGAGCATTAAATAAGAGCTTATGTAATGTATCTGGCACATAGAAGTTCAAATAATATTACTTCTCCTTCTCTCTTTCCTTGTCTCTAATGGCCTAAATTTGGTTAATTATAATGCAAAAGGGAGGGCAAGTTTTGAGCTGAAGTGGCAGTGCAAAGGGATCATCATGATAGCTGTCCTTGACTGTCCCTCCTGCAGTACTGTCTGCCACTGGCTGCTAGGCCACCAGAAGCACACTAATCACTCTAAATATCGTGGTAGAGGAGTGGGGAAAATCTTGGCCTTGGACATCTTCCTGCAGATTTAGGGAAACTGAAGAAAGAGAAAAGCACAGAATATACTGAGTTCAGATTTGTGATTCTAATGTTAATTAATGCTTGCCTTCAGATGGGCTTAGTTCTTTTATTCAACAAGTATTTCCTTAGCATCCTACTATGTGCTTTCTGTGTGTTGGCAAAGTTTATGGGGACAACCAGCTCGAAGTCCCCTCCTGCCTCCTTCCTGACCCTGTTGGGTGGCATAGGATGAACGTTAGACAAAGACATGCCCCTTCTATATTTCTCTGTGAACCCAGAACCTTAAAACCTCTGCCATTGTCCAAGACCCACTTATCTATAAGTGCTTTGGTTTATACTGGTTCTTTGTCTATCTTTCTAAGCTAGAAAGCCATGGTCTCACATGAAACCACAAGCCCTGATAACAGGTGTCTCCTGTGGTAGGCAGAATTCTAAAATGGCCCCCAAGATTCCTGGCCCTTCTGTACACATACCTTCTCCCAGGTATTTAGCCATACAATATCTAGATACTGCTTTGGAAAGATTTTGCAGATGTAGTTAAGGTCCCAAATCAGTTGACCATAAAGCAGCGACATTATCTGAGTGGATCTGACCTAATGATGTAACCCCTTTAAATCTAGGTCTAGAGGTCAGAGACAGGAAGTCAGAGACTGAAAGCAGGAGAAGGATTTGCTGGCTTGAACATGGAGGCAGCTATGTAGCAAGGAATTTTTTTAGCTGAGAGTGGCCCTTGGTTGCCAGCCAGTGAGGAAATGGAGACCTCAATTCTACAACTACAAGGAGCGGAATTTTGCCAACAAGAATGAGCTTGGAAGCAGAATTTTTTTAGAGCCTCCAGATGAGAACTCAATCTGGTTGCCACTCTTATTTCAGCCTTATGATTCCCTGAGCAGAGAACTCAGCCATGCCATACCAGACTTCTGACCTACAGAACTGTGAACTAATAAATGAGTGATGGTTTAAGCTGCTAAATTTGTAGTGATTTGTTATGCACCGATAGAAAACTAATACATCTTTGTTTACATCTTGCCTATTCCACATTTGTTTCCTCCGAGATCAGATGGAAACATGGTCCCTTTTTCTATTTTCAAATCTTATGTCTCTTTCTGGTACATCAGCTAAGCTCTTCTTTCTGTTGGAGAAAAATGTTCTCTATTCATTTGCCAGAAGAGATGATTGCAATCTTCTGAAGCTGGTGAATGCCTAAGGCTCTCTCACTAGTTTTCCAGCTCTGTCCACTTCTTTGGGCTCTCTTTGGTGACTAATCACTCAAGCATCCTCCTCCCCAACCCCCAGGGGAATTCTCTGCCAGATTACTATGATTATAGTTTTATAATCCTAAAAAAAAAGACCTGAAAATGTACAGAGTAGCAAACATAATTCACCCCAAAGGAAGAGAAGAACTTCTCTCACACAGCAGGAAGACTCAGTTTTTCCTGTCCAGTCACTTGCCACAATCTCTTGAACTAAAAACCACAATTACTTTTGCACCAACCTGAAATGTATATATAAATTTTTTTTTCTTTTTTTCTTAGAGACAGGGTCTCACTCTGTTGCCCAGGCTGGAGTGCAGTGGTGATCATAACTCAGTGTAGCCTCGAACTCCTGAACTGCTCATATATTTTAGAAATATTTCCTGGCAGAAGATTATGATACTTTTGCTTATTTATTGGCTTAGAGATCTCCAAAGTCTCAAGCTTCAGTAAGTAAGCCTATGTCCTACATGATGTCCGTAAACTCCACTCCCTCTTGGACTTACATCCTAGAACAAGGACATTTGGGGCTTCTTCAACTCTGGTCATACATTTTTGTCCCAGACCCAGCTTCATTGTGTTAAAAGTCATGGTGTTATGTGAAGAGCATCTTTATCCATTCTTCCATCATTCAGTGTAGAGTTCTGATAGACTTTAGATTCTAGGATTTTTGAAACAGGATAGATTCATTCTGACCTGCCTGAATTGAAGGTCATATTAAAATGTGGGCGGGGAATGGGGAAGGGAACTATGGAGAAGAGGAATGTGTATGTAGTCATATTCACAGAAATACACTGCTAAAGAGCCAATACCAGCACAAAGAACATCAGCATATGTGTTTTTAAGACTGACAGCTGCCGGGTGGGGTGATTCACATTTATAATCCCATCACTTTGGGAGGCCGAGGTGGGTGGATTGCTTGAGCCCAGGAGTTTGAGACCAGCCAGGGCAACATAGGGAGACTCCGTTTCTACAAATCATTAGAAATTTAGGCAGGCCTGGTGACACATGCCTGTAGTCCAGCTACTCTAGAGGCTGAGGCTTAAGCCTGAGAGGTTGAGGATTCAGCGACCTATGGTGGTGCAGTGGCACTCCAGCCTGGGTGGTGCAGTGACACTCCAGCCTGGGGGACAGAGTGACACCCTGTCTTTTTTTCTTTTTTTTGTTTTTTTGAGACGGAGTCTCGCTCTGTCACCCAGGCTGGAGTGCAGTGGCCAGATCTCAGCTCACTGGAAGCTCTGCCTCCCGGGTTCACGCCATTCTCCTGCCTCAGCCTCCTGAGTAGCTGGGACTACAGGCGCCCGCCACCTCGCCCGGCTAGTTTTTTGTATTTTTTAGTAGAGACGGGATTTCACCGTGTTTGCCAGGATGGTCTCGATCTCCTGACCTCGTGATCCGTCTGTCTCGGCCTCCCAAAGTGCTGGGATTACAGGCTTCAGCCACCACGCCCGGCTGAGACCCTGTCTTAAAAAAAAAAAAAAAGACTAACAGTCATGTAAGAGTACATTTACATATAAAATGCATAAATGGAATATTTCTTATATGAAGATGGATGGATAGTAAAGGAATTAAATCAATTACAGAATGTCTACTATAAAGTTATCACTAAGCTGAGCTCTTAGGGAGACACCAAACCCGGGGAATTTATAGGCTCCTTGTATCTTTTTTCTTTTTTTTTAATTTTTTTTATTATTATACTTTAAGTTCTAGGGTACATGTGCATAACGTGCAGGTTTGTTACATATGTAT
>NW_012114599.1:4606068-4615183 GCF_000951035.1 Colobus angolensis palliatus | reverse complement strand
AATCTATAAATAACTTTGGGCAGTATGGCCATTTTCACAATATTGATTCTTCCTATCCATGAGCATGGTATGTTCTTCCATTTGTTAGTGTCCTCTTTTATTTCACTGGGCAGTGGTTTGTATTTCGTGTGGTATGAGAGAAGTCAGTTACCAAGATCTGTGGACCATCTATCCACTGTTTTCTGAACCAAAAAGTACTCTAAAAGCTTGCAGTGACTGGATGAGTCAAATTCTGTCGGTTCCTCTTTATAAGTTGTTTTGTGATGATTAAACCAATGATACGTTATATCATACATTGATTGAGGAGGCATTTAATACTTAAAGTGAGAACTGTTGCAAGTTATCAAAGGAACTGTGGGTGTTCTGTATATTCTCTGTATATCTTCATAGAGACTGCCAAGAATGGGGCTTGAGACTAAAGTTTTAAACAACTCATTCATGAATGTTCATCTACGTAAACTTCTGTACACAACGTATGACAACTTACAAGACCTGAAAACCAACTGTTTTTAAAATCGTTTTCTTCAGTGTTTTATTGTAAAAAGTCTCATCTATTCTACTTAGCCACATAATTCCAGGTGGTGTTCTAGGGCTCAGGGTAGAGTATGTGGCAATAATGTAGTCACAGGATTATGCACTCCTGTTTAATTGGGGCAGAAACCCATATCTGCAAGATCTTTACTCTCTCAGATTGCTGAGACAAAGAACTGGATATAGGGCTTTACACAGTGTCATGCAGTGGGTGGGCATGCCTTATATGTCACATTAATTGTATTTATAAATTTACTCCAGAAACCTGAGCATGAAGACTCTAAATTCTCATTGTTCAGGTGACTCTAAGCAGATGGCTTATGCATAAGATTGCAAGGATTGGAAGTTCTAAAGGGAATTGTGCGTGTTGCCCTTTGTGTTCCATAGGCCATTACCAACAGGCCTTGAAACTCCCTGGAGTTTTATGCATAAGAAAGAAAGATGTCAAATTTGCCTTCTTGAGTAGTTTTATCAGGGTCACCTATGATCTGTATTTAATATTTGGTTGCAAGGGAGAGTCCCCAACAAAAAGATGCTGGAACACAGCCAGTCCATTAGCACTGAGGCCATGCTTTCTTCAAAACATCCTGGCCGGGCTCTAAACCAAAGAATGCTTTTTAAATGGCAGCAGTGGAAAAGATTTGTCGAAAACTCATGTCACTATAGATGAATTTGGTCTGAAGAATAGAGATCATTATCAGCCCAGTAAACTTTGGGACATCAGAGTGAAGCACTGTAATAAGTGCTTTTGTACATGTCACCTCACTTCATCTTCATAATAGTCCTGAGAATCACACAATTATTATTCTCATTTTACACAAGAGAAAACTGAGGCCTATGTATGACCTACTTTGTATACCTGTGGAGAACTTTCCTTTGTTGGCATTATACCAGAACCAGTTTAGCTTACTCAGGGTGAAGTGTAATATGGGTTTCTAACATATGTTGTTTTTTTTTTAATTTTCATGTTTCAATAGACTTAAGGAGTACAAGTGCAGTTTTGTTACATAGATATATTGTGTAGTAGTGAAGTCTGGGTGTTGAATGTAAGCGTCACTTGAATAGTGTACATTGTTTTACCCATTAGGTGATTTCTCATCTCTCATCCTCCCCTCCGAGTCTCCAGTGTCTATTATTCCACTCTGTGCCCATAGGTATGCATTATTTAGCTCCTGTTTGTAACTTAGAACACTAACCTACAGTTTGAGTGTGTGTTCACAGTGATATACAATGATATTTTCACTGTACTCATTACTACTTTTGAATCTTTTAAATAAAATTCAGAAGATAAAATTTTTTTTTATAACTGTGGCTTTCTTATTAAGAAGACAGGCAAACTGAACCAACTCACTTACCTATTTAGTGCTTGACATGGAGGATTTAAGAAATCCTAGAAATGATTTCTAAAATGGAAGATTTTACTTGGTGATCTTTACAGTCAATAACAACTCCAAAATCCTGGAAGTTTATGGAAGTTATACAGATGGAGTCCTTTCAAACAAAATACAGTGGCAGTGCTCAGAATCTGGTGTGAGGTCTGAGGTAACCACTCACCTCTATATTTTCCATTTATTGAGCATTTATGTTTCAGGAACCATGCTAAGCAATTTACATACATCATCTCATTTAATTCTTGCAACTGTTCTGCGAATATTATTTCCATTTTACATATGAGGAAACTGAGATACAGAGAAGCTTAAGTAATTTGTCTAAAGTTGCATGGTATCTGATGGTAGAGCTGAGATATGAAAACCAGCCTGTTTAACCACCAAGCTAGCCTCTTACCATTGGGCTATTTACTTTATTTATTCAGCCTTAGGGACAGGATAAGTTTATGTCATTTAGTCAGGACCCTTTCCCCCGATTATCATTGGAAAAATCAACAATAATTTTAAAAGAAAGAGACAAATATTTTAGAAGAAGGGAATAGAAGAATTGGAAAGAAAGTAAGAGGGTACTGTGAAAGTATACATAAGGCAAAAGGAGGCTTAGCCAAAGAGTTCAAAGTCAGAATGCTCCCTTGTGACAGAAATGAAGTACCAGATGTGTGCTATGATTTAAAGTTTCATGGCACATTAAAGTGTTTTGTTGAAAAACCTGTAACATCTTCAACAAGTAGTAGACACTCTTTAAGTACCTGTAATTGACCAATATGATACAGTACTACTGGCGCTGTGTTCACTGTTGACATGTGTAGATAGCATATGAACCCTCTTCATCTTATACTCTGTTCTCTCATACAAGTGCTCTAAATTGACTTTTAATCTCTGTTATATATAGTTTTATCCATTAAGAGGATATGTATGACATCTTTTCATTCAGAGTGAGACACTTTTTTTTTTTTTTGAGACAGAGTCTGACTCTGTCACCCAAGCTGGGGTGCAGTAGCGCAATCTTGGCTTACTGTAACCTCCACCTCCTGGATTCAAGTGATTCTTGTGTCTAAGCCTCCTGAGTAGCTGGGGCTATAGGCATGTGCCACCACGCCCTGCTAATTTTTGTATTTTTAATAGAGATGGGGTTTTGCCATATTGGCCAGGCTGATCTTGAATTTCTGGCCTCAAGCCATCTACCCAACTCAGCCTCCCAAAGTGCTAGAATTACAGTTGTGAGATGCTATACTTGGCCATGTTTTTGTTGTTATTAGAAATGTGCTCTGAGAATGGCATTTCCTCTCTGTGACTAATCAACATTGGATGGGAAGATATTCAACTGTTGTATTCTTTTTCTCTCTATTCTAATTATTGTCATGGCTCTAGTAGAATTTCTAACTGTAATTTTACCACTAAAATAAGAAGAATAATTTATCAAATGAAGCTATTTTAGTGAATTTAGAATGTATGACATCCTTCTCATAAGGTAGCTTTGATTGGTTACTTTTATTGTTTTGTTGAGTATTCTGGTTCTATAAAACAACATTTTACAAAGAGGTTGTAGGCATTAGTATTAAGTGACATGCAAATAAAGAAGTATGGAGAATCTTAGGAAGTGGCTGCCTGTTTATCTCTTTCAAGAACACAGTTTTAGAAATGTTTGCTTTATCCGTTATGACCTTTTGCTAACTCATTAATTCATTCAGTAGACATTTAATGTCTGTATGTTCAGTCGCAGTTCCTGGGGTAAGAATTACACATTCAAAGACAACTAAGACAGAGTTTATACCTCCGAGAAGCTGACTGTTTTGTGAGCAAGACAGACAAGGGAGGAGGAAAATCCAATAGTTAGTTAAACATTATGATAGAGGTATGTACTGGATAGTGTGTGAGCACAAAAGTCTTTCTAGTAACCCAGATTGCCTAGGTTCAAATCCTGACTTTGCCACTTGTTGACTGTGTGGTCTTGGACAAGTTACTTGACCTTTCTGTGCTTCATGTTTCATACAGCCCTTACAACAGTACTTGATATGCAATAAATATTCTCCGGACACAGTGGCTCATGCCTGTAATCCCAACAGTTTGGGAGGCCAAGACAGAAGGATTGCTTGAAACGAGGAGTTCAAGACCAGCCTGGGCAACATAGTGCGACCCTGTTCCTACAAAAATTTAAAAAATTGGTTGAGTATAGTGGTATGTGCCTATAGTCCCAGTTACTTGGGAGTCTGAGCTGGGAGGACCACTTGAGCTCAGGAAGTCAAGATCAGCCTTGGCAACATAGTTAGGCCTTGTCTCTACAAAATAAAAAATGAAAAAATTACCCAGGTGTGGTGGCATATACCTGTAGACCCAGCTGTTCGGGAGGCTGAGGTGGGAGAATTGCTTGAGTCCAAGAGGTCAAGGCTGCAGTGAACCATAATTGTATCCTGCACTCCAGCCCAAGTGACAGAGTGAGACGCTCTCAAAATAAAATGAAATGAAAACACAATAAATACTGCACTAGGGTCTGTTAAATAAGATATTTAAAGTAGAATGTATGAATAAGAAGTAACTAGATGAAGGGAGTTTTGGTTGGGGTGGGATTAGGGAAGATAGGATGGTTTTGAGGAAACTGCATGTATGGAAGACCTTGGCAAGAGGGATCACGGAACTGCTGAAAAGGGTAGAAAGGGGGCAGCAGCAAGAGAATAAACAGGAGAAGTAAGTAGAAACCATATTACACAGTCTTGTCTGAAAGCATGGCAATAATTTACATTTTTCATTCAGATTCATATTTTTACAATATTTTCTGGAGGATAGATTGGAGCAGGGTAGCCAGTCAGAAGCTGTTGACGTGGTTCAGATAAAAAAACGATTGAGACCTTAAACTAGGGGTATTGGTGGTAGGGATAGAGAAGAAGGAAATTGATTAGAAAGCTGTCAAAAGTGTGGGATAAGGGACAAGGGACAGGTGGGAGTCAGATGTGACTCACGGTTTCTGGCTTGTTTGACGTATTGCTGAAGTAGGAACTACAGGAAGAATGGATTAGGGTGAGGATGGGGAGGGAGGATGGGTTCCATTTTAGATATTTTTGAGTGGGTGGAGCCTGTGGGACAGTTAGAAGAACTTCCCCAATAGGCCTTTGGTATTGAGAAGGTCTAGGGATCAGGAGAGTGTTCTCATCTGTAGAAATTGATTTGGAAGTCGTCTTCAAATGAATGTGAGTTGAAGCCATGAGAGTGGGCGAGATTAAGAAGAGGAATAAAGAAAGAATATAATGGAATTTAGGATAGATTCCTGGTGATCACTAATTTGAGGACTGGGTATAGAGACTGAAACAGACTGAAAGGGAATGCCCAGAGAGGAGGAAAATCAGAAGTTGTTGTCACAGAAACCAAAGGAGGAGAAACTTTCAAGAGCAAGAGAGTGGCCAACCATGTCAAATCCTGCAGAGCTTTTGGTTAGGATGGGGACAGAAAAGTGTCCATTGAATTTAGCAACAAAGAGGTCATTATCGATTTTGGCCAGAGAGGCTTCCAGCAGGGAAGAAGGAGTGGCAGCCAGATTGCAGTGGGCTAAGAGGTGAGTGAATGGGAGGAGCGGAAGTATAGCTTGTCTGTAAAGGAAAATCAAGACATGGGGCAGCAGAAAGGGGAATGCAGGGTGGTACCTGTCTGTGTTATAGGTAGAATCTTCATTGCAAAGTGAAAGGCTATTTTAAAATACCTACAATTTATTTTTTTTTTTATTCATTTTTTTTTTTTTGAGACAGAGTCTTGCTCTGTCACCCAGGCTGGAGTACAGTGGTGCCATCTCAGCTCACTGTAACCTCCACCTCCCGGCTTCAAGTGATTCTCTTGCCTCAGTCTCCCAAGTAGCTGGGATTACAGGTAGCTGCCACCACACCTGACTAATTTTTGTATTTTTAGTAGAGACAGGGTTTCACCATGTTGTCCAGGCTGTTCTCGAACTCCTGACCTCTGGTGATCCACCTGCCTCAGCCTCCCAAAGTGTTGGGATTACAGGCATGAGCCACCATGCCCAGCCAGTTTTAAAACAATTTTTTTAAAAGGACTAATCTGCTGGGCGCAGTGGCTCACGCCTGTAATCCTAGCACTTTGGGAGGCCGAAGCAGGAGGATCCCTTGAACCCAGGAATTTGAGACCAGCCTGGGCAAAATAATAAGACCTCATTTCTACAAAAAAAAAAAAAAAATTAAAAATTGATACAAGTGAGAATGATGTAAGTTTATTTCAGGGAGAAAATGCACAGGCACTACCCACTCCCCGCTGGAATGCAACAGCATGCAAAACTTTCATCTTTTTTACTTTCGCCTATGTAGTTTGCTTCAACTCTTTTCACTGAGGAAATGCCTTATTAACTTTTCTAGACATAGGATTCATTCATAATTAATGATAATGTGGTTTCCAAGGATCATTTGTCAGAGAAATGTCCACTAGAAATGATATTGGTACTAACTGTGTCCTCTTTCTGCCATCACTTTAATCTTACTCCTAGCTCTGTGGGAGGATGGAGCTGAAAGATAAACCTCTGGTACATTTTCTACTTTTGTTTCAGGCTTTTTTTTTTTTTTTCCATTTAAAAATGTTAGTACATTCTCTTATTTGAGGAAATAAGACTTAACACATGAAACAAATAGGAAACAAAAATAAGCAGTGCTTGAGAAGGTAGTTAATTTTGTGGTACTATAAGGGCAGGCCTTTGGTTGGTTTCTTTGTTGAGAGGGCAGTCCTTTTTTGAGGAAGGGGAATATTAGTGGAACGGTCTGGTGGTGTTGCTCCTCATCTTGACCTGAGGGAATGTCTTGAACAAGTCAATTAACTTATTTCTTCCTTCTTTCCTCCCTCCTTCCCTTCCTTTCCTTCCTCCCTTCTTCTGTATGTGAAATAGAAACAGTAACAGCAGTAATAATCTCTTTAGAAAAGCTGGAGAAAAAAAGTTTCTAAATAAATAGAAGAATGGTTAGCACCATATTTCTGAGTCCTTGTCCATTTTCTTGTTACCAGGAGGTGATCACTTTTTGTGGAGAAATTATTTTTAAGGCACTTTGTATTATTTTCTACATTTTTCTAATTTCATGTTGCTATTTTTAAAATATAAGGAATAGACAAAGGAGGAAGTTTAAGATTAACCATTGCTCTCTGCTCTGTATCAATTTAGGTTGGTCTCCCCTCCCCACCCCACATGTCAGTCAGTTTGAAATATCTGTTATCAGGACCCTGATTGGCATTAAAAGAAAACTTACAAATGAGTTTCACCCAGGGATGATCAACTGCAATACTATTGTGAGTTTTATTTATTTATTCATTCATCATTTGTTCATTCATTCATTCATTCATTTGATGAGATCTTGCTCTGTCGCCCAGGCTGGAGTGCAGTGATGTCATTATAGCTCACTGCAGCCTCAAACTCCTGGGCTCAAGTGATCCTTCTGCCTCAGCCTCCTGAGTACCCACCACCACACTCAGCTAATTTTTTAAATTTTTTGTAGAGATGGCATCTTGCTATGTTGCCCAGGCTGGTCTTGAACTCCTGAGCTCAAGTGAGCCTCTTGCCTTGGCCTCGCAAAGTTCTAAGATTATAAGAGTGAGTCACTGTGCCTGGATAATTGTCAGTTTTCTAAGAGCTCTATTGCGTTGCCCCAGTTTCCTTGGTACTTGCTAAGTTTAGACCTTGGGTGGACCAATTTACATATATGGGAATATGCAGGGAATGCTTTTATCATCTGTTGTAGCCTCAAAAGATTGTTCCTAAGGCAGAAATCTTCTTCAATAGATAGAGTTCAGAGAGACAAATTAATTAATTCTCAGAGGTGGATTGGATAAGGAAAATGTGGTACATATGCCCATGGAATACTATACAGGCATCAAAAAGAAGGAAATCATGTCCTTTACAGCAACCTGGATATCCTAAGCAAATTAATGCAAGAACAGAAAACCAAATATCACATGTTCTCACTTATAAGTGGGAGATAAACATTGAGTGCACACAGACTCAAAGATGAGAACAATAGACACTTGGGGCTCCTGGGGTGGGATGTGGAAGAGAAGTGAGAGTTCAAAAACTAACTATTGGGTACTATGTTCACTACCTTGGTGATGGGATTATTTGTACACCAAACCTTAGTGACACCCAAATTACTCATGTAACAAACCTAAATACATACCCCCTGAACCTAAAATAAAAGTTTGAAAAATGTGTGTGTGTATAGATAGATAGACAGACATTATCTATCTGTCTATCTATCTGTCTGTCTATCTATCTATCTAGAATCCAAAATAAAATTAATTCCCAGTTTCTACAGCAGGTGATTCTTCAAAGGCTTAGAACCGCAAAAGCTATCCAACTTGAATACTACTGGATTAGGGACACAACTTAGTGGTGGTGCTGTTTTAATTAGGACACACTATTTGCAGAATCACGAAATGATGGTGTTGGAAGGGACTGTATAGTCATCTATTGCAGCTTCCCCTCCAGTTGAGGAACTCCTCTGAGAGCATCTGTCACAGACTTGTGAGCATCTTCACTAACAGGAAGTGCATTCCTTTTGAGGTGGTCCACAGTTAAACTGTGAAGGTGTGAAGAAATGTTCTTCATCAAGAGCCTATATGTTCCTCTCAGTGATAGTGTATGTTCTTTGCTCTCTAGAGCACTGCCTTATTTTCATGACAGTCTTTCAAGTATTTCATGACAACTCTCATGACTTTTGTAAATCTTTATTCCTTCAAACTAAGAATTTCTGTTTTACCTAACCTATTTTTTTAATGTGGTCTTCGGATTTTTCACCCTGTTCTCTACCAAATCTGTTATCCCTTTGAAAGATGTGTCTTACACGGGGTCTAGTTGAGCAGACTAGTATGTCTGTAGAGCTAACCCCTCTATCTACTTACTGGAGGATAATTATGGAGGAGGGAAAAGAGTCTAGCCCAATGCCTGAAACAGTTAATGATTTAAATTTACATAATTGGTTCATGATAAAGTACTTTATGACTATTCAAAATCACATTTTTTATTTGAACTGCTAGCAAACTAGGTCTTCTCCAATTTGTACATGGGACTTAATTTTTTGTTTAAGATAAATAAGCTTCTCTATGTTTTGACCTTCTAAATTTCATTTGACTTTGAATAATATTGGTTTTTAAACTCATTTTTATGTTGACTTTGAATAATATTGGTTTTTAAACTCATTTTTATGTTGACTTTGAATAAT
>NW_012114599.1:4544107-4606018 GCF_000951035.1 Colobus angolensis palliatus | reverse complement strand
TTTTAAACTCATTTTTATGTTGACTTTGAATAATATTGGTTTTTAAACTCATTTTTATGTTGACTTTGAATAATATTGGTTTTTAAACTCATTTTATGCCAATCAAAGTCAATTCACATCTTTATTCATCATCTGTATTATTAACTAGCCCTCTTGCTTTGGCTATTGGGAAATGTGTAAGTTTGCCTTTGAAGTCTCTTTTCAAGTTGTCAATAAAATATTTAAATAGGCTAGAGCTAAACACAACACACTGAGTTTCTGTTAAGAAAAACTGACATCCATCAACTGACGTGGCCAGTTTTTCTTAGTTTTGTCCGTAAGAATCTATCTGAGGCTTAGCTAAATGTCTTCTTGGAACTAAGAGATACTCTAACATTCTTGTTTTTTAAAATTTATTTATTTTCTTTTAGAGATAGGGTCTCACTTTATTGCTCAGACTGGAGTGCAGTGACATGATCATAGCTCACTCCTGGGCTCAAGCAATCCTCCCACTCAGCCGCCTAAGTAGCTAGGACCACAGGGGCATACCACTCTGCTCGGCTAACTTTTTAATTTTTTTTTTTTCCTAGAGGCAGTGTCTTGCTATATTGCCCAGGCAGGTCTCAAACTTCTGGCCTCAAGCAATCCTCCTGCCTTGACCTTCCAAAGTGCTGGGATTATAGGCGGGAGCCACCATGCCCAGCAGGTGGCATCCTTCTCATGATAGCCTGATTGATCAGTCTAAAAAGAAAAAAAGCATGCTCTCATTTATTAATATCTAATATTATATAGTTTCAGGTAGTATATTTAAGCTCTTTGGACAATAGTTAACCTAATTTAATTTTATCCTTAAAAATCATCTGAACAAAGCCTATGCCCATCTCCATTTTCCTGGCAGCTCCCCCATTCTTTGGGATTTCTCAAAGTTACTAATATTGATTTTGCACACTTGCCCTCAAGTTCTTTCAGTACCCTGGGGTGTAATTTGTCTAAGCTTGAATTCACTTGAAGTGACTTCATGCTGTTTTCCTACTATCTTACACCTTAGATGGGTCTTTGGGTCTTTCTTTTTGATTCTTGTTCTGCCATTTCCAGAGAGAAAATTAAATCTAAGCAAAACAGGAATTGATAAGTACTGCTGCCTTCCTGTCACCCTTTATTATTATGTCATGTGGCCTGACCACTGGTTTTGTAACATTCTTGTTTGTCTTCTTATTCCAAACAACCTTCTTATAATCTTTATCATTTTTTTTCTTTCTTCTTGCATGCCTCAGCATTCTGGAATTTAGCCTTTCTGACACTGTGTTTTGTAGGTTCCTACCAACTTGACAGCATACACCGGGTGAGGTGAAGCTCCTCAACATTACTATATCTTACCCAAATGATGGTTTTGTATCTAGACTTAGAAAGAGATTATCTGAATTCTCCATCTAGCTGGTGGTTTGTAGTATACATACTTCCACAAGACTACCATTACTGTTTTCCTTTCTTAATCTCCACTTTTTCTTTCCTTGTGTTTGATTTTTATGTAGATAAATATGTTTTTACCAGTTTACTTACTATTCATCACTATGAATTGATATATAAGCATGTGACTTTCTTTTCCTTGTTGCTTTCGCTTGGGATGACCTGGTGACATTTCCTAATATAATTCTTCTAAGTCATACCTGTAGGCCTTTTTATTAATATTCCCATTTACTCTCAATCAATTCAGCTGGTTTTTTGTCAAACATGTTCTGCTCCCTTTTCAGGAGGTGAATGATATCTCTCATTAGGAGTTTTTCAATCTGCCAGCTTAAGCTATAGATAGACAGAAAGCAATATTATGGGGTTTAGAGCAAGTAGCACCTACGACATTGATGAGGGACCTTAAGATCTGGTCACACTGGATCCCCTCACTCATTTCTGATAGAGAAAATAAAGTAGATCTGATACTGCTGAATGGACAAGGAGGTGGAATTATCTGTAAGAGTCTTTGAGGACATGGATGGCTTAGGAAAAGTCAAGGAAATCACTAGGCGATGGCCAAGTAGGGAAGTGAGCCCTGGACAGGGCTGGAGAATATAAGAGGGAGAAAAAAGTGAGCCTCCATTCAGAATGATGGTGGTGGTGTGAAGCAGCTATGGTGGTGGACTTGCTTGTGACAGGTGGTGAACTTGTACAAAATGAAAATAGAAGATCAAGCTGATGCTTGGAAACTGGGTAGGAGTTTTATTGGGGTATTCTGCCAGGGGCTTTGTAACTTGCCACCCAGCTGCTGTCTTTGAGTAGAGTCCTCTGATGTGGTGAGCCAGTGAGAGGGGCTAACAGCCATGCCCCCCTTCCTATTCTACTCTGTGTTCTACATCAGAATTTCAGATCCAGGGCAGTTTTTACAAGAAACAAATTCTATTTTTCTTGGCACTATCCACAGTCTCTGTTTACCCTTCTTTCTTTTCTAATCCATTTACTTAATATTATAATTATTATTACAACAGAAGCGTAACCATTAACAACAATAATAGCAAACACTTTATGAGCTTTCATTATATGCCAAATGCAAGTATTAACTTACTTAATTCACACAACAGCCCTGGGAGGTAAGTATTATTATTTCTATTTCACAGATGAGGAAACCAAGGCTTAGAGAGGTTGGGTAACTTGCCTAAGGTCACATAGCTAGTAAGCCATATCTTCAAAGCCATACTCTTCTTTTTTTTGAGATGGAATCTCACTCTGTCACCCAGGCTGGAGTGCAGTGACACAATCTCAGTTCACTGCAACCTCCGTCTCCTGGGTTCAAGCAATTCTCCTGCCTCAGCCTCCCGAGTAGCTAGGATTACAGGTGCCCACCACCACACCCAGCTAATTCTTGTATTTTGAGTAGAGACAGGGTTTCAGCATGTTGGCCAGGCTGGTCTCAAACTCCTGACCTCAAGTAATTCGCCCGCCTGTGTCTTCGAAGGTGCTAGGATTACAGGCGTGAGCCACAGTGCCCAGCCCAAAGCCACGCTCTTAATATCATATTCCCATCTGCCTCCCCTGCTTAAGAGGACCTTACTCTTTGAGTACCGGTGGTATTTGTGGTAAGATATGGAGAAAATGATAACTAAGTATATATTTCACAATATGTAAAGGTTTTTTCTTTTTTAACAGACATTACATTATTTCATCTAACCAACAATCCTGTGCCATACTAGTATTATTCCTATTTTATGGAAGAGAAAAATAAGGCTGAGAGATTAAATTAAAACTTACAGGGCTTACTTTTATTGAATTAATTTTTAAATTATCATTATAAAAATCATCCTACAATCCCACCACTTAGAGGTATCTACTCTTATCTCTTTGGGATATATTTCCCATAGGTGTATATAAAAATTTTTGTTTCTTTATTAAAAAATGGATTATACTACCTGTACTGTTCTATAACCTGACTTTTTTTTACTTCAAAATATACTATGAATATTTTCAGTGTGATTAAATTGTCTTCGACAATATTATTTTAATAGTGTTATTGTTTTGCATTATGTAGATATTACCATTTGTGCTTCTGACACTGTCTTGTGGGAAAAAACAGTAAAGATCATAATATCAAGGGAGAGTATATAGTCATTAGTTTCTTTTTTTATTATTATTATACTTTAAGTTCTAGGGTACATGTACACAACGTGAGCTACAAAACAAAATAGAACATAACAAAAAAATGATGCCTGGATCCTACTCAGAGAATCTGATCTAAGTGACCTGGAGAGTAGTCTGAGTCTGGAATTAAAAACAAACAAACAAACAAACAAAAAACTCCCCAGGTGATTCTTTGTGGAGCCAAAACCACTGTTTTAAAAGGTTTCCCCATTGTTTTATTCACAAGTGATCAATTACTGGTCTTGCCCCAGGTATTACTATTTTGACCCTAAAAATAAATAGGAAGGCTGACTGCTCTAAAGTTGATGATGCTATTTCAGATCTTTTCACACAGATGTCGCTTGCCCTCCAATATTGTTTTGTCGTGCCACAACATGTGTTTGTGTAACTGCACATGCATGTGTACGTGGCTTGTAAATCTATGGGGTAGATTAGATGGTGCTGAAAAGTAATTGAGGATTACAAATGATCTCTACCAGCTGTTGAATATTTTATGTCAATTAAACATTTGCAAAAACCAAGTATAGTATTATGATCTACTCATAACTATTACAAGACTGGCACATCTCCATACAGCAAGAGCCATTGCTAAGGCTACTGTACTACTCTGGCATGAATCGTAATAAATTGGGATCCCCCTGGACATAATGAACAGTAATATAATTTTGTAGTTATTCTCCTAGCATGATGAAGCAGCAAGCCAAATTGAGTTTCTAGATAAATTTTGACATGTGGGTCTTATTCCTAAAGAAAAAGAGCTATTGTTGCTTTGGCTTTGTTCCAGAATTCTGCGGAAATCCACATGGTAGCTTATTGTTGTATTACAAAAAGGTACTACAAGTATTTTTTTATGAAAAAGAACAAATTGCTAAGTTCAATTAGTCCTTTGGGGCAGAATTTGGAATTTCTTTTCAGTCAGGCTGCTGGATCATATGTGAACTATTGTTTGACTCACACAGGGGCTGTCCTAAAGGCCTATGAGCCATAAGGCCACCGTGGGGGCTTCTAGTTGATGGTGGAAGGATCTAGCAGCCCTCTTTGCCACAGCAGCGAAACATGATGTTGACATCATTTTTTTAAAAAAATTAGCCATAGGAAGGAGGTTAAGAAGTTGTGGCAGAATTGAAACAAATCTAGGCCTCTCAACTGACAAGCTGAGAACCCTGCCTGACATTTATGAGTGGATGTGTTTGAGGAATTATGTAAGAATAATAAGTTAAAGGAAGCTTTTAATTTAAAAAAATTAAGATAACCTGAAAACATACCTGTAAAAACATTTCAGTTGACACAGTCTCTTATGCTTATAACAAGGATTACTGTTAATGTGTTTTTGGGGAGTTGGGCTCTGATCTGTAAATATTTCTCAGGGAGATAAGAGTCTATGGTTAAACAGTAGTAGTTGTAGTAGTAGTAGCAGCAGAATTCGGGTGTCATTGTATAGCCCAATTCAGAAGCTTGGGGGAAAAGAATAGCTACCATAGGAATCAGTATTTCAGAAGCAAGTTCTGCTTATGAGAATTATCAGTTGAGCAAGGGATTCCTGTGTAGGTTTGTAAAGAATGTCAGATCTAGCATTCTCAGTATGGAATTACTGGCATGATGTAATGGAGGAACAGTAATTTTTCTGCAGTTCTTTCAGTAGTATTGGTTCGGCCTTGGGTTATCCAAATAATGCTCAGATTGTCCTAATTAACGTTAATTCACTCCCTCTGTTGGGCTTATGTCACATATGCAATCCAGCCATCAGTCAGTGGCATATTAAAATACTCTCCACAGGACCACAGAGCAGTGGGTGACCTCTGCATGGACATGATCTTTGCTGAGCAGGAATACTCATATTTCTGCCCTAAGCACAGAGCAACAGCTATCAACTATGATAGAAAAATTATGTTCATTCAAGAGACTCTTGAAACATCTTGCTTCTCTCCCATGTCAATCCTTTGTAATAGCGTAAGGGAAAAACACATACACTTTTGAGTAACAGTTTCCATACAAATGCACTGATGAAAGTAAGGTCCCATTTGGAGGAAGCTCAGTTCAGGGATCAGCTTGTTTTCTGGAAGCAAAAGACTGCCATTTGACAGAGACAGATATGGGAAGGATGAGAACTGAAAGAAGATAAAAAGAGAGGCTTTTCCTTGTCAGGTTTCTTTTGCAGTTATGTCTGTTGCCCTGTCACATCCTGCTAGCACAGCTTTTGGCAGAATCCAAAATTTGGGAGCCAAACTAGGCATTAACAATGTTTCTTCAACAGCTCAGCCATAGAAGCTGATTTCAAAGTTAACAGTAACTGCTCTCTTTGGATCGAGAGTCATTCATTCAGCAGGTATTTATCACATGCTTACTTAGTACTGGGGAAACTGGTGAATGAGATAAAATGCTATTCCTGCTCTTATTTACAAGTAAGTACTGGGGACCAAGATTAATTGTTTACTTGCAGTTATGATAAGCGTCGCTCTTAGAGCTTATAATAAGGAGCTCTAATTTTGCCAGGGGCCAGGGTGGGGGTGGGTGATCAAAGCGTGCAATCCTGAGGAAGTAACAGTCAAGCATAAATCTGAAGGACGCACTGGAGAGAGAGATGAAGAAGTAGGGCAAAGTGTTCTAAACAATAGGAAGAGCATAGGCAAAGTCCTGAAATGAGCAAAACAAGCAAAACAAGCTGAGCCTGAATTGAGCTTCCTCCAAATGGGACCCTACTTTCATCAGTGCATTTGTCTGGAAACTGTTACTCAAAAGTGTATATGTGTTGTGTATTTTCCCTTACTCTATTACAAGGACTTCCATAGGAGAACAGCAAGATGTTTCCAGACTCTCCTCAATGAACATAATTTTTCGATCATAGTTGATAGCTGTTGCTCTGCGCTTAGGGGAGAAATACGAGTATTCTTGCTCAGCAAACATCATGTCCATGCAGAAGTCACCCACAGCTCTGTGGTCCTGTGGAGAGCATTTTAATATGCCACTGACTGATGGCTGGATTGGATATGTCACATGAGCCTGACAGGTAGCAAGGAGATTGGTTTTAGAGGAACTGAAGGTCTGAAAAGGCCACCCTGGCTAAAGCAGGTCAGCATAACAGGAGAGGAAGGAGAAGGGGTCAGACTGTGCAGCACCTCATGGACATGGCAGGGGTTTTTGCCTTTATCCTAAAAACAATAGGAAGACATTGAACGTACAAAGCTGAGGAAGTGACATGTGCAGCCCCTCCTTACAGAGGGCACAATAGGGTTAGAATAGGGTGTGGGCTCTGAGAGGCCCTGTGGAAGCTAGTGCAGAAGCCCAGACCAGAGAACAGGAACAAGGGATATGGCAGTGGAAGAGAAGTGGGAGCATGCAAGCTACATTTCCAAGTTACAAGGGTCAAGTCTTGACTCAGATGCAATGGCAGTGATTGAAATGTCAGTCTCTAGGGCAGTGTCAGAATTCCACCTGACGGCTCTGGCCACCACTTCTCAGTTTCTGGATTGTTCGGGTTAATGCTAGACAGGTAGAGCCCCAAACTTAAGTGTGTGCTCTGAGAGACTCTGCCTCATGAATAAAAATCATGCTGTCCTGTGATTTTTATTCATGGAACAATTGTACCTAGAGACAACTCAATAGGAAAACTATTAATAACTGGTGATAATATCATCTCACTTCTTCAAAATAAATGTTTTTCATTTCCAAAAGTTCTAAGTTCAGTTACTTGCAATATTTCTGCTTACATGGTAAAGGTCTATAAATCAAGATGCAAATATCATGGGCTTCTTACAGCGTATTATAGGAATGGCTATTTTCTAGGAGTTATTTCACTAAATTTGCATATGTAATCCAATGGAATACATTCATTGCAAATGATTCTGAAAATCATTTCCTTTTTTTTTGTTTTAAAAATGAGTTTTTGTTTAATAACCTTACATTTCCAATCTATGTACTATTACTATTGTCATTCTCCTTCAGTAGTTCTGTGAAATGTCTTCCAACTCTTAGATTCCATGATTTTCCTTTGTCCCTGCCTCTCTTATTATCTCTCATTCCCTCCCTTTTCTCAGTGTCCTGTCTTTCTCTCTTTGTGGAGGTAGTAGCTGGCATGATAGATGGAAATTAGAATGCTCAGGAAGGGTGGTTATGAAGGGAAGCTTGGGCCCTAGTCATCGCCAGTCCTCTGTCCTCAATTTCCTCTGTGCATTAGCTTCAAGTGCAGTCATTACTCATTTAGTCCTCAAATAAAATGCTCTTTGTTGCAATGACAATTTTTTTCTAGTATAAGGCAAACTGGCATATCAGTCTGATGATGTGGATTTTATAGCAACTGGCAGATTTTATTTGTGTAAGGAGTTTTTATAGTTGTTGGTTGCCTTTTTTTTAAGTTGCCATTTGGATCAAGGAGGATTTTATTTCTTAACTAGGATTATTCCTTTATCGGATATTAACTTAGCCTTTTTTCTCTAAATACCAAATTCATAGAGATGCTACATAGTTAATTTTTTTCTTTTTAACTAGATTATCCCCATATCAGGTATTTCATAAAGCCAGGATAAATGTATTTAAGAGAAAATATCCATCTTATAAGTAATATTTCCCCCAAATACAATGAGGTCCATTTAAATGAATGTCTGAAATAAAAATAATCCTAATGATAGATCTAATGCACTTTGTATCAGACCCATTGAGTTTCTTTAAACTCTCTTCAATAAATGCCTGATTAATAAATAATCCTGTTAAATGAATAAAACCCCAGTGTGCCAAATGGAGACATACAAAGCAATCATGATCAGACTTGTTATGGGAGAATGATAGATGAATAAATCTTCTGTGCAATTAATTTATGACTGAACTATGATGAAATCCCAGTGGCAATACTAAATCTGTTAGAGGAATAGATTTATCATCTTCTTTCAAACAATTACATTCCAGGAACTTTACAAAAATACTATTATCTGAATCTTATCATAACAGAGATATCTATTCATTTACATGGGGAAGTATTCCTTCTGTGCAGTCAGAACTAAATTGGTGTTTATTATTTTTGATACTAATCAAAATGGAAACAGTGTAGGGCAGAAACTACTAATGCAGTTAGCTATTCTCATCTGCTTCTGTTTCTTCAAACTTGATCAAAATTGCCTAATTTTTAGATAGTTTTTCTGTTTGAATAATTTTACTTTTTAAAAGATGAAAAGCAAACCAATGAAAAACAGGTTATAGGCTATTTTGAAAGCACTCTGTGTTGCTGTATATTGTGGCTACATGTAGGTTATGAAAGCACAAATTTGGGGACCGTGTTTTAAGAAGATCATTGGGGACTGGTAGTATTTCAGAGTGTTGTTACATATTTTAGCTTCAAAAGACAGTCAACTGTAGTTCAGTGCTGTTGTTCTTTTAGACAGGCACTTACTGATACCAAAAAACACCACAATAAAGGAAAAGGAAAACCCAAAGGACAAGAAACATTTTGATTTAAAGGTTAGATAATCTGAATTCCTGAGAACTTAGATTCAGAGCATGGCAAGGTTAAAAGAGATTTTATTAGGATCAAGAAACAAACCATGTTCAATGCAGTCTTTTTGTTTTGGGGAAACTAGAGCTGATATTTTAAATCTAGTCGTTTTTACCAATGTAATGGAATTTAAGAGATAAAATTTGAATAAAAAGGTAAGATTTGTATAGTGATTACAAAGGTGTGGTCTTTAACTGAGGGTTTTGTTTTGTTTGTTTTCCAGACAGAAGAATAAAGAATTTGTAAGGGTGAGGTAAAAGAGGCGTCCCCTTAAAACTTGAGAGAAGGAAAGAATTTGTCCCATTGTAGTAATATTTGAAAACAGATTTTATTAAGGTTTTAATATGTGTTCAAGTAAATGATCTATGCGAATTAAACTAGAAACTTCTTCGTTTAAATCTAGTCTGCTCTTTACAGTGTTAGTAGCTGGACATCATAAATTTTTTAAATTAATGTAATATTGATAAATAGCAATCCTGTATGTTCTCTTATTTCTCAGACTTAATAACAAATATTTTATAAATCCACATATGTAGTGGGTTTCACTTGTTTGCACGTTATTCATGACCAGTATTATGTACATAGTATTATTCTAAGGCCTTCTTTGATCTGGTCTTGGGTATAAAGAAACAAAAACAAGCTGGGTGAGGTGGCCTATGCTTGTAGTCCTGGGTGCCCTGGAGACAGGCAGGAGGATTACATGAGCTAAGGAGTTCGAGACCAGCCTGGTGGCAGCGTAGTAAGACCCTGTCTCTAAAAAATAAAAATTAAAAACTAAAAAATGAGACAAAACAAAAGTTATTACTTGCAGAGCTTATACTTGAGATGATATTAACATATGAAATAATAAATTCAAATATTGACACCACTCATTTGTGAACTACCTTCATGAATTATTACCAAAAATCTTCCACTATTTTAAAATATTTTTTATCATGGTAAAACATATATAATGTTTTATGTATTTTAAGTATAAAATTCAGTGGCATCAAGTACATTTATATTGTTGTGCAACCATCACCACCATCCATCTCTAGAACTTTTTCATCTCCCCAGACTGAAACTCTACCCATTAAGCAGTAATTCCACAATCTCCCCTTCTCCCAGTCCCTGGTAACCACCATTCTACTTTTGTCTCTATGAATTTCGTTTTTAAAAAATTTAATTCTTTTGTAGAGACAGGTTCTCCCTGTGTTGCCCAGGCTGGTCTTAAACTCCTGGGCTCAAGCAATCTTCCCATCTCGGCCTCCCAAAGTGCTGGGATTACAGGCGTGAGCTGCCATGCCTAGGCTCTATGAATTTTATATAAGAGGAATCATACAGGGTTTGTCCTTTAGTGAATGACTTAATTCACTTAAAATAATGGCATCAGGATTCATCTGTGTTGTAACATGTCAGAATTTCATTCCTTTCTGAGGCTGAATATTATTCTATTGTGTGTATATATTAATACTATATTTTGTCAGTCCATTTATTAACTGATGGACATTTAGGTTGTTTCCATCTGTTGGCTGTTACGAGTAATGCTGCTGTGGACACAGGTGTACACATGTCTGTTGGAGTCCCTGCTTTAATTTTTTTGGGTCTATCTCTGGAAGTGGAATTGACTGTTAAGAGTAATGCTGCTATGTTGGCTGTTATGAGTAATGCTGCTATGGACACAGGTATACACATGTCTACTGGAGTCCCTGCTTTAATTTTTGGGGGTCTATCTCTGGAAGTGGAATTGCTGGATCATATGGTAATTTTATGTTTCATTATTTTTAGGAACCACCATAGTGTTTTCCACAGTGGCTACATCTTTTACATTCCCACCAACAGAGCACAAGGGTTCCAACTGTATCTCTTGTGGCTTTTGATTTGCATTTTCCTAATGATTAGGAATGTTAATCTTTTCATGTGCTGTTTGGCCATTTGTATATCTTAGTAATAGTAATCTTTTCATGTGCTGTTATTAGTAATAGCAATCTTTTCATGTGCTGTTATTAGTAATAGTAATCTTTTCATGTGCTGCTTGGCCATCTGTATATCTTCTTTGGAGAAATGTCTATCCAAGTTCTTTGTCCAGTTTTCACTCAGGCTTTTTTGTTGTTGAGTTGTAGGAGTTCTTTATAATATTATGAATAGTAATCTCTTGTTAGATATATGATTTGCAAATATTTTCTCCCTTCCTGTAGGTTGCTTTTTCACTCTGTTTTTTTCTTTTAGTGTATATTATCTTTTATTTACATATGTAATGACTTTAATCAGTGCTCATTATTTCTTTGTGTGGATTCCATTCACTCTGTTGATAGTGTCTTCTGATGGACAAAAGTTTTTAATTTTGATGAAGTTTAATTTTTTAGTTTTCTTGCTGCTTGTGCTTTTGTTGTCATATGTATTTTTCATTTTGTAGTTTCCTTTAAGTCTTCTGGCTTTTGTGTTTTGTTAGGGAGGCCATCTCCATCATGAGGTTATGAAAATATTCTCTTAAATTTTCTTCAAATACGCCTGTAATTTTTTTAAACATTTGGTTCTATACTCTCATCTGGAATTTAGGTTTGCATATGATGTGAGGTAAAATTCCAAATTTATTTCTTCTATATGGATATTCATTTGTTCAAACCAAATATATTAAATAGTTTATTTTTTCTTCATTGTTCTGAAATACAACCTTTACCATATATTGTATCCACATATGTAAGTATGTCTATTTCTGAATACTCTATTATGTCTCACTGATTTGTCAGTTTCTGCTTTAATTATTTTATAGTTATGTTTTGATTTCTGATAGGGCAGGTCCCTTCTGATTATTCTATGTAAATTTTTTCTTGAGTGTTTTTATTTATTCTTCCAGATGAACATTTGAATCTACATATTGGATTTTTAGAAATATAGTAGTATATTACAGTTTACCCAGGATTTAATCAAGTTTGGTAAGTCATGAAGACATGGACATAATTATCATGAAGGAAATGTTTAGACTTAACAGATCCCTAGAAACAGCTGTTACAAAATGCCACTCAGAGCCACATGGGGAAGACCAAGATTGGGCAAGAGGCAGAACCAGGGAGCATGGCCCAGTGCCTTTATTGGGGTTTACACAGGATTGAATGGGTGAGGCAGGGTAGTTAAGTTTAATAAGTTTAGGATTGGAGAGTTTGAGTAATTTTGGTGGGCTCTGGGTTATAGCTGTGGCCCCTAGTTATCTGATATCTAGCCCTTGGCAGATTTAGGGCAGCAAGAATATTGGCTTGGTGTGTGAGAGTTAGATACAGGAGATGGTTGGGGATGTGTGCTCTGGATTGGTTGACTTAAATATCAGAGGTGCACTTGCAAAGAAATCCTTTGTCTTCTGTAGGAATTAGCTAGCCCTGAGAGGGGCAATCTAAGATGAAGACTCCACAATGCCAGAGTATCAAGAATACAGGGGAAAAAAAGTCAAAACAAGCTATGATTTTTTTTTTGACTGAGGTTGCATTGACTTATAGAGTAATTTGATAATGAAATGACATCATTACCACATAGAGTGCTCCCATCTAGGAAAATGATATGTCTTATTAATTAATAATTAATTTATTTATTGAGACGGAGTCTAGCTCTGTTTGCCAGGCTAGAGTGCTGTGGTGCGGTCTCGGCTCACAGCAACCTCCGTCTCCCAGTTTCAAGCATTTCTCCTGCCTCAACCTTCCAAGTAGCTGGGACTACAGGCATGAGCCACCATGCTCAGCTAGCCGGCTATTTTTGTTTGTTTGTTTTGTAGTTTTAGTAGAGACAAGGTTTTACCCTGTTGGCCACACTGGTCTCAAACTCCTGACCTTGAATGATCCACCCACCTTGGCCTCCCAAAGTGCTGAGATTACATTGTGAGCCACCACGCCTGGCCATGTCTCTCCTTTTATTTATTTTTTATTTTATTTTATTTTTTGAGGCAGAGTCTCACTCTGTTGCCCAGGTTGAGGTGCAGTGGTGCAATCTCAACTCACTGCAACCTCCGTCTCCTGGGTTCAAGTGATTCTCCTGCCTCAGCCTCCTGAGTAGCTGGAATTACAGGCACATACCACCACTCTCGGCTAATTTTTGTATTTTTAGTAGAGATGGGGTTTTGTCATGTTGGCCAGGCTGGTCTCAAACTCCTGACCTCAAGTGATCCTCCCACCTCGGTATCCCCAAATGCTGAGATTACAGGCATGAGCCACCGCACCTAGCCCTTCTCCGTTTATTTAGATATTCTTTTATATTTTCAGTAACATTACATATTTTTCTTCATATGGGTCTTGCCCATTGTTATTCTTATAAAGATTTCTAAGATTTTTATTGCTATTCTTTTTTTCCCTATGGCTTCACCAAACATGAAACCCTTACAGAACTTGTTCAATATTCCATCATTCATTTATTTTCCCAGAAAATATTTGTTGCCAGGTGCAGTGGCTCACGCCTGTAATCCCAGCACTATGGGAGACTGAGGCAGGTGGATCTCTTGAGCCCAGGAGTTTGATACCAGCCTTGGCAACATGGCGAAACCCCATCTCTCTGCCAATAATACAAAAATTAGCTTGGCATTAGTACCAGCTATTCAGGAGGCTGAGGTGGGAGGATTGCTTGAGCTTCGGAGGTCAAGGCTGCAGTCAGCCATGTAATTGCACCACTACACTCCAGCCTCGGTGACAGTGAGACTCTGTCTCAAAAAAATTTTTAAAATTGTAAAGTATAAGTCAGACTCTAAGGTAGCCACTAGGCAGTCAGCTTCCTAGTGACTTATTATATCCTGATCTGGGAGATGCTGAACATAGAGAGGGCACAGGTGGTGAAATTGGTCTCAGAGAAGTTGAGAATACATGGGTTCAAAAACACAGGTGGGAGGCCGGGCACAGTGGCTCACGCCTGCTATCCCAGCACTTTGGGAGGCCAAGGTGGGCAGATCACCTGAGGTCAGGAGTTCGAGACCAGCCTGGCTAACATGGTGAAACCCCATTTCTACTAAAAATACAAAAAATTAGCCAGGCATGGCAGCGCACGCCTGTAATCTCAGCTACTCAGGAGGCTGAGGCAGGAGAATCACTTGAACCCGGGAAGCAGAGGTTGCAGTGAGCTGAGATTGCGTCATTGCATTCCAGCTTAGGCAACAAGAGCAAAACTCTGTCTAAAAAAAAAAAAGAAAGGAAAAAAGAGAAAAAGAACAGGTAGGAGAAAGGAGAAAAATCAGAAGCAAAGGAAGACACAGGGAATCTGCAGTAAAGAGTATAGAAGTTGTGAGACATAGTGTTCAGTAGCCTCAATATATTTCAATAACTTGGGAAGCAGTTATCTGCTAAAAATGAGAGGGCAGGTACAAGTCTTCATGATGGGGAATAATTTGTTAAATAAAAGCAGCTTGTTGGATTACATGAGGGTCCAGCATGAATGTGATCAGTGGTCAAAGTCAATGTGATTTTGTGACTTACGCTGATAGCATTCAGCAGTCACAGGAGCAGGTGACGACAGTGTGGTTGGTGAGATTATTCAGGTCTGAGGAGTGGCATGTTAGGATTAGTGAGAGAAAGGTCAAAAATAAAAGTAAGTGCACTGTTGAGGCTAGAGTGCTACCATTTGCTCAGAAATAGCCTCACTTACACAGTTTTAAAAATGCAACTCGAAAGATAATTATTGACAATTAAATAGCCCCATGGCTTCAACACTAATCATAACAAAACAAAAATACTGCAAGGAACGTTCATTCATTCCATTTTTTTGTGGAAAGAATACCTGTGTTAGATACTGGAACTGTTTTCAAGGAGCTCATTTCTAAAATATTTACTTTCTTGGACCATTTATCCAAAGAAGAAATGCTATTTCTTCAAAGGTGTGTGTTATTCAAATCTGCACTATCTTCTGTAAGCATTCTGGTTAAATAATTCCCCAGGATAGGAAAGTCACTTTGATGCTGGTTGTACGAGGGAAATGCCATGAATTCCCAGATGCTTTTAAAATATAGGTGGGTTATATAATGGTAAAGGTAATGCAACTTTTTGAATGTCTTATTTTTAAATTATAACTTTCAAAGGAGTGAAGGACTTGCCATCCCAAAATATGTCAAACTGGTACATTAATTATTTTGAAAACACTGGAGAATTGTAATTTCAGAAAGGGGTAGCTGACCTGCATGCAGCAAGCCATCAAGCTTCTTCTGTGGCTCATGCCTGTAATCTCAGCACTTTGGGAGGCCAAGGCAGGAAGATTGCTTGAGTTTAGGCATTAGAGACCAGCCTAGGCAACATGGTGAGACCCCATCTCTACAAAAAATATGAAAACTAGCTAGGTGTATTAGTACATGCCTATAGTGGCAGCTACCTGGGAGGCTGAGATGGGAGGATCATCCGAGTCTGAGAGGTCCAGGCTGCAGTGAGCTATGATCACACCACCACACTCCAGCCTGAGAGACAGAGTGAGACCTTGTCTGAAAAAAAAAAAAAAAAAGAAAGAAAGAAAGAAAGAAAGAAAGAGGGGAGGGGGAGGCAGAGGGAGAGGGAGAAGGTGAGGGAGAGGGAGACGGAGATGGAGAGGGAGACAGAGAGGGAGACAGAGAGAGAGAGGATTCCTCTGGATGAGATCCTCCCTTTACCAGAGCCAGGAAATCGCTCTTACCACCAGAGACTGGGAACTGGGGCTGCAGTGGACCCAAATAAATATATTTCCCAAAGGAACCCTTATCTTCTATTAGTTTTACACTCCCCATATATCTCCTAGTGACTCCCCTAGGAATTTACTGCCCCTAGACAGATAGCCTTTGTCCTATCATTTCTTCTTAAATTTATTATTCTTCATCCAAAAAGTATAAAAGCATCTTGCTTTGGCCACTTCTTCAGTCTTCACTCTCTTGTGAAGATCCCCATGTACATGTAAAACTAATAAAAATGTGTATGCTTTTCTCTTGTTATTCTGCCTTGTGTCAATTTGGTTTCTAGATCCAGCTGAAGGGCCCACATAAGAGCTCAGGGGGGTTGGAGGTGATCTCTCATTACCTACATGTTATATAAATTCAGCATATGAATAATGCTTGAGGGTAAATTAACATTGTTAAAAAGAATACACCATAACATAAAGTACTTTAACATTTATAATATGAGACCATTTATTAAAGAAAATGCCATTATATAATAATGAGGCTAATAATTTCACATGGAAATAATACTGTATTAATTTGATGTATTCATACTAACAGTGAACATGATATTTTAAATTTTGCTGTCACATAATTATGCTGCTGCTTTATGAAATGTTATACTGTCACCTAGAAAAACCCTTATTTGAGTGTAGATCTGCGATCTTCAGCCTCAGATGGCAGGTTGTAATGTGTTACTGAGGTATTTTTAAGTGAAGAGGTGGGAAAAACTCCTGGCTGAGTCATAAAGATGAGGATTCTTTCTTTCCTAATCTGCCTGGAGCAAAGCCGTCTAGGATAACACTGGCCTTTAGCAAAGAACTGAAACACTTTCCTAGTTCTACAAGGCAAATTGGGTAATGGGATGTGGTATTGGGTAATGGGATGTGGTGTTAGATTTGGAATGAGGAGATATCTTAAGGTTATGAGTCATGGTCTGTATTATTTTTAAGTTGTTGCTTAAAAATAAAAAAGCAACAAAAAGCAATCAAAGGGAAAGTGAGAGTTAGAGGAAGTTGAAGACCAAATAATTTTGTACTGGGCAGCAAACAGTAATATTATGACTACAAATGACTATTTGGTACAGGCATCTTAGCTCCTCAGCTCTGTTAGCACTGATTAAAAGTGGAAAAGTTGATTCATTGTGCATTGGAATAAATAATGTCTCAAAGTTTACGCAGTGGTGAAAGTGAAACCAAAATACAAAGCTCCATTTGTGACTGAAGTTTGCTAACATTTCAAGAAGTAGGTTGAAGTGACAGTGGGTAATAGGAAAAGCAGACATATTTCTTGCCATGATATTTTATAACTGTCATTGGCAGTGTGTTTTCTTAAACTGCTATCAGCTACCATTTATACACTTACAATTTCTGGTCAGATTAGGGCAGAAGGTTATGGTACCCACATATATAAAATAGTATAATAATGTTCTAATTTTTTGGAACAAATTTGTTACATGAAATGTCAGATGAGTCATTTTGCTCATGTCAGATATTTAAAAGTAATGGAGAGATGCCAACGTGGAAGCCCAGTAATTCATGCACTGGTGTAATGGAGCAAATGAACTGCAAAGCTCTTCTACAGGTCCAATTTCAGCACCAAACGCTTACCTGTCAGTCAGCAAAATTGTCCCTGAATAAAAATGAACCCCATCTGAGAGGCAAAGCATTTTAATATACATCTCATTCTTTGACTCTATTGCGAGGTGGAAGCTGCATGGAAGAAAGAGAATGCTGTTGAAAAAGACATTTAACAGCAACCTCTGAGCCTGCTGAAAATCTTGCTTGCACTACTGCCCACAAAAGGTTTTTGGTTTGCCCTTTCTCTCTTGAGCTATTGACAAACTCTTCAGCATTGCTGCCCTCCCTGGCTCTGTGTCTCTTATCTACATGGAAAGGCAGCTGATTTACCCCAGACAGTGAGAAATTTGGCCACTCAGGGATGTGGAGACCAAGTTTTAGACAGGTAACTTTATTGCTGTCTGGGTGCAGCTGGGGGATGTATTTATGGACATGACAATTAAAAGTGTATGTCACAGAAATCGCAAGTCAGACATACCCTCGTAGAAATGATTATTGTGGTCCAAAGTGACTGCCATTCTTTTGGAAAGCCTTTCATTTGGAATCAGTTCCCACTTTTCTATATGAGCAAGCATCTTACAGAAATGAGGTGTCCTAGATTTTTTTAGACCCAATTCCTTGTGGTTTTTAAAAAGCAAATAGGAAAGTTAAGAATTTGTGTGCTTCAGTGCCCACGCACCCAGGGATTCTTGTACCCTACCTCTAGGAGTCATGATTTGTTCTACCTTTGAAATGTCTGTTTTCCATTTCTGTGTTTTAAGACTCTAAGTGCTTATAGGAACCCAAGCAGCTATTGAAAACCAGTAATGACTAGTTCTTCTAAATGCTAATGATTGAGAATGAACTAGCAATCAGGGCTCAAAAATAAAATAAAATAAAATAAAGTGTGCTGAATTAGAAACGATAATAATTAAATCAAGCCAAGGTGCCCTATACTTATGACTGCACTAATGCTTGAAAAATTATGAGTACAGAGAAAATTTACATAAATCCTCTTTAAATGATGTATGTGGAAAAAAAAGAAAGAAGGAAAAACCATGGTCACAGGACTGAATTTATTTTAATCCTCTGGTTCAAGTGGTCCTAGAAATAATCATACTTGTATCAATCTATATTGCATGACTTTGTAAGATGTGAAAATAGTGTTTTTCACTAAATTGTCACTTATTATTGTTCATTTAGGGCCACTAACATAGAAAAATTTCTCAGCTACAGTGTCAAAAGAATAGGGACAATTTGATGTTTTCTTTTGATGCTGTTTGTTGATATCTAGACCACTGTAGCTTGATTGCCTAACATTAAACCTATAATAACAGTGCAATCATAGCAGTATCATCATGAATGTCGTTACAATAGAAACAACATTTACACGGCTTCAGAATGGTAATTATCAAACTTTTTGTCATGAAGCGCTTATTTGCTAGCATTGATCTGCCCCGGTCAGTTGTTAGCTCTTCTCATCTGAGGTGTATTGATTGTATAATCAGTAGATAGAGGCTGTGGGCAGATGAAATTCAGTGTTGTTGGGCAAATTATCGGCTTCTTGGCTGTTGACCTGGACCCTGCTGGTTGTACCTTAGATGCTGGTGGGATTATGACTCATTTCAGTGACCCTACTTTATGACAGAGCACTCTGTGTTATTATAAAAGATAAATGCCATCCTGCTTGCTGTGGTTGTGGTTGACTACACAAATGTCAGAATATAGCTAGTCTGCAAACTAGGCAGTACAAGTATGTTTCAGAGGAGATCAAAAAGAGAAATTTTCAAAGACTTTACCTTTTCAGAATTTGTCTCTCCATAAGAATATAATAATAAAAAGCCTATGTGTATCTAGCTGATGATAATAATGAAACCTTTATGTATACAGGACTTTATCATGTGCTCAGGATTATGACAAATCACTTAATATTTTGTTTTACCAGTAAGAACACCGAAGCCTACATTAAGCTAAGCAAACGGGCTAAGATCACATGTCAATGAGCAGTAGAGCTTGGAATGAAATCTGTTTCTTCTGAATACAAGTCAAGTTTGTTATGTTCTACCGCTCTATCTTATTAGGTTGTCCAGGCTGACCATTAAATATGTATGTACTGAGAGATCTAAGGTTTCATCCAACTGGATTGAAAAATAAAGACCTCAATGTTACTTAAATAAATTATTGCATTGGGTAATTTTTGAGACTATTTGAACTATTAAATAATTATAACAATCCAAAGCCCAAGGTCTAACATGGGATTATTTTTACAGACAAAATCTTTTTAAAGAGCAATGTAAATTTTATAGCTGGTGGCTGTTTTTAAAAAATCTAGATGGTTTTGGCCGGGCGCAGTATCTCATGCCTGTAATCCCAGCACTTTGGGAGGCCAGGGTGGGCGGATCACAAGGTCAGGAGTTCGAGACCAGCCTGGCCAGTATGGTGAAACCCCATCTCTACTAAAAATACAAAAATTAGCTGGGCGTGGTGCCACGCACCAGTAGTCCCAGCTACTTGGGAGGATGAGGCAGATGAATCGCTTGAAACCAGGAGGCGGAGGTTGCTTGAACCCGGGAGGCGGAGGTTGCAGTGAGCCGAGATCGTGCCACTGCACTCCAGCCTGAGCAACGAAGCAAGACTCTATCTTAAAAACAAAAACAGAAACTAGATGGTTTTAACAGAATGTTTTGTTTATATGAGAAAATTCTTAAACGTTATTTATGTTACCATGTCCTATTTTCCTTGCACTTTAGGATTATTCTATCCATCGTAGGTAAGTACAGGATGGCGTCACATCCTAGTACCTAAACTGGGCCTTTCTGATACTACATGGAAGAACAGAAAGAATGTCTTTAGTCTATTTTGACATTCAGATTGCTTCACAAATACATATATGTGAACTTGACAGTGTTCACAGTGGCATTTTTACTCTTTCTCTCTGGAAAGAAAAGAGCATAAAAAGGATGTACCTCACTAACAGTGCAATGCCATAAAGATATTAATGTTTTGGTGCCGATAATTCAAATTCCCAAATAGTAAAATAGATGAAGCAATACTTAAACATAATTCTCCATTTCTAAATGCCCTCAGTTGTGCCTGGTAAGCTATCTCATTCTTTCTGCCAACTTCTGGACCGTTGTTTTATGAAAGTCAGTGGTTACCTGCTCATTGTATTTTAAAGACACACTCACAGCAGGTAGTCCAATAAGCAAGTCCAGCAGTACCACATTCCTCTTTGGTCTTAAATTCTGCAGCTGTTGAATCATGATTGGGCAATGATTTTTTTTCCTCCTAGTAAGCTACTTGATGTTCTTACTTTTAAAAGACTAAGTGACTGATCTCTTACCCAAAATATTGGAGGAGATAATGGGTGGAGTACATGAAAGTTACATGCAGAGGTGGCTTAGAGTTAAGATATTTAGTAGTTTTCCTCTCTGTGAATACGAAAAAACACAGCTATTTGAGTACTCCCTTAACGTTGCTTACCTAATCTGGGCAAATAACTAAGAAAGTGACTCCTAGTTTCCAGCATTCTAAGCTTTTTGAGAGAAGCCTAAATTTGTGTGCATATATTCCTTCCCTTTATCTTTTGGCTGCTGAAATACATACTATTAGCCTAGTATTTCAACAAAAATGATGATCTTTTTTGGAAATTTGAATTGTTCTGACACTCTCCACAAAAAACCCTAAAATACATATAATACATAATAGTCATTGTTTGGGTACTGATCCTATTATACGGTTAGCTCTTCATATCTGACCTATTTTAGTATTTCCTGCATTGCTTACTACTATGCTTTGTGTATAGAAGGAACTTTATTGATTAAAATGGACTGGATATTCATTCAACAAGTATCTATTGGATGCCTACTAGATGTGAGGCTTGGTGGGAGCCATCAGATACAGTAATCAACGAGCAAGACACACACACAGTCCCTGCTCTCAAAGAGCTCATGATTAGAAAGATGTAAGACAGGCATTAAGTCTCTTTCCCTGCCGCCGCGGAGCCGCGCGGAGGCGGAGGCTTCGGTGCGTTCAAGAATCCGCTTCACCCGTAACCCACCGCCATGGCCGAGGAAGGCATTGCTGCTGGAGGTGTAATGGACGTTAATACTGCTTTACAAGAGGTGCTGAAGACCGCCCTCATCCACGATGGCCTAGCACGTGGAATTCGCGAAGCTGCCAAAGCCTTAGACAAGCGCCAAGCCCATCTTTGTGTGCTTGCATCCAACTGTGATGAGCCTATGTATGTCAAGTTGGTGGAGGCCCTTTGTGCTGAACACCAGATCAATCTAATTAAGGTTGATGACAACAAGAAACTAGGAGAATGGGTAGGCCTCTGTAAAATTGACAGAGAGGGGAAACCCCGTAAAGTGGTTGGTTGCAGTTGTGTAGTAGTTAAGGACTATGGAAAAGAGTCTCAGGCCAAGGATGTTATCGAAGAGTACTTCAAATGCAAGAAATGAATAAATAAATCTTTGGCTCACAAAAAAAAAAAAAAAAAAAAGACAGGCATTAAGTGACCAATTGCATAATTTTTAATACAGGTTTTACTTTAATAGTATATGCTTAAACAAAATTCACAATGTTAGAGGTTTCTTCAGTAAGAAATCAGATCAAGTTTATGCTTCTCCAGGACAGGGACCTTTAAAAATCAACACTTAAAACTCAATTTTTTACATTTAAAAATAAAGTGAGGCCAAGCGCCATGGCTCACCCTGTAATCCCATTACTTTGGGAGGCTGAGACAAGAGGATTTCTTAAGACCAGGGGTTTGAGACCAGCTTAGGCAACATAGGGAGATTCTGTCTCTACAAAAAATTAAAAATTAGCTGGGTATGATGGCACATGCCTGTAGTCCTAGCTACTTGGAAGGGCGAGGGGGAAGGATGGCTTGAGCCCAGAATTTCAAGGCTGCAGTGAGCTATGTTTGAGCCACTGCACCGCATCCTGGGCAACAGATCAAGACCCTGTCTCTGAAAAGAAGAAAGATAAAAAGAAAGAAGGAAGAAAGGACACAAAAAATAAAATGCACACATTGCAAGTGTACATTTCAATGAATTTAGACAAGTGTATACAAATATCCATATATAAGTGAATATATTATATAGGTAGAGATGAGTATATATATATGTATAAGCATATGCATATATAACTGTACACATGCCCACATCCCCTCATTCAACATACAGGATGTTTACATGACCCCAAAAAGCTTCCTTTGTGCTCTTTCCCTGAGTACAACTCATGATTTTTCCCAGGCTCCTAGATTTCTTTTCCAGAGTTTCAGATAAATGAAATCACATAGTATGTACTCTTTGTGTCTGACTTCTTTCACTCAGCCTGATGTTTTTGACATTCATCCATGTCCTTATGTGTATCACTGGTGTTTTCCTTATTATTACTGATTAGCATTTTATTTTATAGATATACCACAGATTGTTTATTCATTTATCTACTGATCGACAAAAATAAACCTTAATCTATTGCTCATAAGGTAAGATGAAAGTAATGATACATTTTTATTTGTGAGCTGTGAAAATGTACCAGAGGACCTGGGATATTACCTTATATTCACCACATGTGAATACTGTTGGCCCACGTTGAAGTAATTTTTATCCCCAAATGAGACTGTTATAAAGACATGTCCTACCTGAAAAAACTCATTGATAATTTATGGATAATATTAAGTGCTTCCTAAGTTGTTGACTAGAATGCTGAACTAACATGTAAAACACTGAAATTAATCTGATACTATGTATTGTGGGCTACTTACAGAATGCAACAATTATTTTTGGAATTCAAATTCAAGTAAAAAAAATTTGTGAATATCTGCTATACGTAAAGCATGGTATTCAGTTCTACAAAGCAATAGAAGATAAGCAAGATGAAGTTCCTTCCTTGGAGGTCCAGTGATCTAAAGTGGTAAATTGGGTGTCTGCATGAAATTACTAAAAAAAAAAAAAAAAATAGGCCAGGCGCAGTGGCTCATGCCTGTAATCCCAGCACTTTGGGAGGCTGAGGCGGGCGGATCATGAGGTCAGGAGATCAAGACCATCCTAGCTAACACAGTGAAACCCCGTCTCTACTAAAAATACAAAAAAATAACAGGGTGTGGTGGCGGGCGCCTATAGTCCCAGCTACTTGGGAGGCTGAGGCAGGAGAATGGCGTGAAACCGGGAGGTGGAGCTTGCAGTGAGCCGAGATCGCACCACTGCACTCCAGCCTGGGCGACAGAGTGGGACTCTGTCTCAAAAAAAAAAAAAAAAAATTGTAAAAAGGCTTGTTGATTAAACCAAAGTAGTTTTAGTGTCCAGCTTTTTAAAAAAGGAGTAAATCATACCTCCTGTAAGCCAGTCAAGTTAATTTTGATACCTTTAAAGATTTTGCGCTGGATGAAATCATTGAACAATCAATTAGTCACCACATAGGAGAGCATGAAGCACTGGGTAGTCACTGTCTTGGCTTTACAAAGAGCAAGTTGTACCAGATCAATTTAATTTCCTTCATCAAGAGATTGACAGGTTATACAGACATTTAGGAAGCAGGATATGTAATTCATCTGAACTTCAGAAAGGATTTGGATTCAGCCACACATGACATTTTAGCACTAACTCAAAGGATGTGGTGTAGTCCAGACCATATTCCTGTAGGAAGGGGACTGCTTCTCTGAGGGGTTATATTTGAAAAGTGTTATGAAGGGCTTAGTGTCAACCATGAATCTTGTTTTATAAATACATATCCAAATGCTGGAGTTATTCTGAGTTTCTGTGTCATGGATAAATAATTCAAAATAAACTCATATGTTGGCAAAGGAAAACCTTGATATGAGTACTCTGGAAGATTGTTATAAATTAAATGAAATGATCTTAAACCATAAAAGTGACAGTTGTATACTTTATGAAGCGCTGTACGATTAAGTTCAAGTAACATGCTATGGTGATCCTAAGCTTTACCAAAGATAGTTGCAAGATGGGAACAGCTAGGCCATAAATAAGACAACAAGAGACTTAGGAGTCATAGTGGAATTCAATCCGTATGTTGCTGATCAATTCTGTGTTATTATTTATAAACAACGCATAATTTTAGAGTGTGTAAAGAGGAATATGATTTGCAAGCATGTGGAGCCCAAAGGTCATTATTCTACAATAGTCAATTTTAATTACAACTCTCAGACTATTCTAATTTTACACTACAGGGAAGCTAGAGGGTCCAGAGAAAAACATTCTAAATATGCAAGAAGATAAATAAATGTTTCTTTAAAGTTCAGACTA
Source organism: Colobus angolensis palliatus (assembly GCF_000951035.1). Taxonomy (NCBI): domain Eukaryota; kingdom Metazoa; phylum Chordata; class Mammalia; order Primates; family Cercopithecidae; genus Colobus; species Colobus angolensis. The sequence goes on along the minus strand of NW_012114599.1, from coordinate 4,581,484 downwards.
GAGAAGAGAGACCACTCTTCAAATTGTACAGAGGTATTATTTCATTTCATAGTCATTTATTGTGTAGCCAGCTTGTCTTGATAAGTTTATGGAGCAATTTTTTTGTTTGTTTTAATTTTCATAGCGAAGAATATAGAGCAAACAAGCTTAAATGTAGCAAGACTTTAGTTAGGTAAAGGAGGAACTCTTACTATTGAAGTCATTAAGCACCAAAACATGTCATCAAGGAGTTTCTGAAATGCTTTTTCTTTTCTTCTTTTTTGTTTTAGTAGAGACAGGGTTTCACTGTGTTGGCCAGGCTGGTGTTGAACTCCTGACCTCAGGTGATTCACCAGCCTCGGCCTCCAAAGTGCTGGGATTATAAGGGTGAAACACTGCCCCCGGCCCTGAAATGCTTTTTCTTGAAAGCTGTTTGGAAACAGAATAGGCAGCCTTCTGCCCAAGGTGGCATAGGTATTAAAGGCTTGATTTAGTTCGAGGGTTCCAAAATCTGATAGGGTTTCAGGATCACTTGGATAGAATTTTTTTGAAACACAGCTTTACTGAATTATTATTGATTTACTATACATTGCACGTATCTCAAGTGTACAATTTGATAAGTTTTAACATATGTATACACCCGTGAAACTATTACCATAATCAAGATAATGAACATATTTATTATCACCCCCAAAAGTTTCCCCCTGCTCTTTTGTTGTCCTTCCTACCCTTCCCTATGCAAATATTATCTGCTTTCTCTCACTATAGATTCTTTTTCATTTTCTAGAATTTATGTAAATAGAAGCAAACAAATTGTATTCTTTTTCATCTGGCTTCTTTCACTCAGCATGACTATTTTGAGCATACTTTCACTCAGCATACTTATTTATATTTGATTCATGCATATTGTAGTGTGTTTCAGTCGTCCATTCCTTTTTTATTGCTGAGTAGTATTCTCTTGTGTGGATTTATATGCAGTATATTTATCCATTTATCCACTGATGGACATTTGGGTTGTTTCCAGCTTTGGGTTATTATATATAAAGCTGTTGTGACATTTATGTACAATCTTTTATTTAGACATTTGCTCTTATTTTTCTAGAGTAAATACATAGGAGTAGAAATGCTTAAGATCATATGGTAGGCATATGTTTAATTTTTAAAGAAACTGCCAAACTGTTTTCCAGAGGGGTGATTCTATTTTACATTCCTAGCAGCATTGTGGGACAGGTCTGTCAACACTTGGTTGGTGAGTCCTTTCTGTTTTAGTCATTCTAATAGATGTATTAGAATCTCATTGTGGTTTTAATTTAAACTTCCCAAATGATCATCTTTTCATTGCTTATTTGTCATCTATGTATCTTCTTTGGGGGAGTGTCTATTCAGATTTTTTTTTGGCCCACTTTTAAATTTGATAATTTGTTTTCTCATAATTGAATTTTGAGAGTTATTTAATCTTAATACAGGTCCTTTAGCAGATTCTGATGAGAATTACATTGAATCAATAGCTTAATTTGGGAAGAAGTGACATCTTAACAATATTGAGTCTTCTAGTCCATGGACATGGCAGATTTTGCTGTTAATTTAAATTTTAAACTTCTTTCAGCAATATTTTGCAATTTTCAAAGTACAGGTTTTACATATCTTTTGTCAGATTTATCCCTAAGAATTGTATATTTTTAAATGCTATTGTAAATTTTATTTTTTAAAAAATTGAATTTCCAATAGTTTGTTGCTGGTACATAGAAATACAACTGCTATTTGTGTATTGATTGACCTTGTGTCCTGTAACCTCACTCAACATACTTATTAGTTCTAGTCAGTTTTCTGTACATTCCATCAAATTTTCTACATGGATGGTCTTGTAGTCTGCTAATAATGATGTTCCTTTCCCATCTAGATGCCTTTTATTTCTTTTCTTCCCATACTGCATTGGCTAGAACCTCTAGTATAATGTTTAATAGAAGCAGTAACAGAATATCTATGTCTGTGGGGGATATTGGTCTGTAGTTTTCTCTGATGTCTTTGTCTGGTTTTTGTATTGGAGTAATGCTGTCTTCATTAAGTAAGTCGGAAAATATTCTTCCTTTTCAACTTTCTGAAAGAGTTTGAGAAAGAATTGGTGTTATTTCTCCTTCAATATTTGGTAGAATTCACCAGTGGAGCCAGCTAGGTCTAGAATTTTCTTTGTGGGAAAGTTTTTAAACTACAAATTCATTTTCTTTAATGAGTACTGCTATATTCAGGTTATTTCTTCTTGAATCATCTTTGATAGTTGGTGTCTTTAAAAGAACTTGTGCCTTCCATTTCACCCAAGTTGTCAAATGTATTGGCATAATGTTATTTATAATTTTCCTTTATTGTCTTTTTACCATCTATAGAATCTATAGTGATACCATCTTTCTTATTCCTTATATTGGTCATTTTTATCTTTTCTTTTCTTTTTTTTTTGAGACAGAGTCTGGCGCTCTGTTGCCCAGGCTGGAGTGCAGTGGCCAGATCTCAGCTCACTGCAAGCTCCGCCTCCCGGGTTTACGCCATTCTCCTGCCTCAGCCTCCCGAGTAGCTGGGACTACAGGCGCCTGCCACCTCTCCCGGCTAGTTTTTTTTGTATTTTTTAGTAGAGACGGGGTTTCACCATGTTAGCCAGGATGGTCTCGATCTCCTGACCTCGTGATCCGCCCGTCTCGGCCTCCCAAAGTGCTGGGATTATAGGCCTGAGCCACCGCGCCTGGCCCTTTTATCTTTTCTATAGCTGTCTTGGTGATCAGATTAATGGTCCTCAGTGCTTGGGTTCAAGTAACCCTTATTTTACTTAATAATGGCTCCAAAGTGCAAGAGCAGCGATGCTGGCATATTGTTATAATTGTTCTATTTTATTTTGCTATTGTTAATCTCTTACTATGCCTAATTTATAAAGTAAACTTTATCATAGGTATATAAGTATAGGAAAAAACATAGTATATATAGGGTGCAGTCCTATCTGCGATTTCAGGCATCCACTAGGACCTTGGCATGTGTCCTCCAAGGATAAGGGGGGACTACTGTACTTTGTGATCAGAGAACATATTTTGCATGGCTTAAATCTTTTTAAGTGTATTGTTTTGTGGCCTAGAATATGTTCTAGCTTGGTAAAGCTTCCATTGACATTTCAGAATACTGTATTTCAGCTCTGTTGGGTGGTGTGTTCTATAAATGTCAATTAAGTTGGTTGGTAATGTTATTCAAGTCTTCTATGTCCTTATTGGTTTCTGTATACTTGTTATATCAATTATAACATGTTAAAATCTCTGACTGTAATGGTAAGTATTTATAATAAATATTCTTGAGTTTTGAGAAGCAGATGTGTTACTGGGAAACAGCTTGATCCTTTCAGATCTTGCTTTTAAGATTTGTTAGGTGGGACCAGCAATATTTATGTAGGATAAATTTTTCCACACCACTGAGGCAAAACTCTTCTGTGTACTCAACTCAATGTTCAATGAATTAAGAAGTTTTTCTTGTCAGACTGGCAGAAACATGCACAATTTCCGGTTCTTTGTGAACACTGGATACTATTTCCTCTAATCCTTTCTGATAGGTCTTTCCCTGGTCTCCTGTAGTTTTCTCAGATACATATGCTTATCAGTACTCTGATGAATACTCAAAGGGAGGCACTTTTCAGATCTGCTGGGTTCTATCTCTTTGTAGCTCTCTACTCTCTGATATTCTGTCCTTTGAACTCTAGCCATATTGTTTTTTCCAGACTTTCAACTCTGGTACTCTGCAAGGCTCTACTTGGGTTCCCTGTCCCAGTGCCACAGCCCAGAATCTCTCTTAAACTTGAGACAATTGTTGGGCTCACACATCTTATTTGTATTCTGTCTCCCAGGGATAACTGTCCTTCATGCCTGCTGCCCACTGTCTTGAATACCATAGTTTCATTTATTATGTTTGATTTGTAGTTGTTTTAGGTGAGGGAGTAAATCTGGTCCCTGTTGTTCTATCTTGATTAAAAGTAGAAGTCTCCCTGGGGAACTTTTGAAAAAGACAAATTCTTTTTTTTGAGATGGAGTTTTGATCTTGTTGCCCAGGCTGGAGTGCAATGGCGCTATCTCGGCTCACCGCATCCTCTGCCTCCTGGGTTCAAGCAGTTCTCCTGCCTCAGCCTCCCGAGTAGCTGGGATTATAGGCATGTACCACCACACCCGGCTAATTTTGTGTTTTTAGTAGAGACGGAGTTTCTCTGTGTTGGTCAGGCTGGTCTCGAGATCCCGACCTCAGGTGATCCGCCTGCTTCAGCCTCCCAAAGTGCTGGGATTACAGGCATGAGCCACTGTGCCCGGCAATTCCTGCAAAGAGAATAAAATACCTAGGAATACAACTTACAGGGGACGTGAAGGACCTCTTCAAGGAGAACTACAAACCACTGCTCAAGGAAATAAGAGAGAACACAAACAAATGGAAAAACATTCCATGCTCATGGATAGGAAGAATCAGTATTGTGAAAATGGCCATACTGCCCAAAGTAATTTATAGATTCAATGCTATACCCATCAAGCTACCATTGACTTACTTCACAGAATTGGAGAAAACTACTTTAAATTTCATATGGAACCGAAAAAGAGCCCATATAGCAAAGACAATCCTAAGCAAAAAGAACAAAGCTGGAGACATCACTTTACCTGACTTCAAACTATACTATAAGGCTACAGTAACCAAAACAGCATGGTACTGGTACCAAAACAGATATATAGACCAATGGAACAGAACAGAGGCCTCAGAAATAACACCACACATCTACAACCATCTGATATTTGATAAACCTGACAAAAACAAGCACTGAGGAAAGGATTCCCTATTTAATAAATGGTGTTGGGAAAACTGGCTAGCCATATGCAGGAAGCTGAGACTGGATCCCTTCCTTACACCTCATACAAAAATTAACTCAAGATGGATTAAAGACTTAAATGTAAGATCTAAAACCATAAAAACCCTAGAAGAAAACCTAGGCAATACCATTCAGGACATAGGCATGGGCAAAGACTTCATGACTAAAACACCAAAAGCAATGGCAACAAAAGCCAAAATTGACAAATGGGATCTAATTAAATGAAAGAGCTTCTGCACAGCAAAATAAACTATCATCAGAGTGAACAGGCAACCTACAGAATGGGAGAAAATTTTTGCAATCTATCCATCTGACAAAGGGATAATATCCAGAATCTACAAAGAACTTAAATTTACAAGAAAAAAACAACCCCATCAAAAAGTGGGCGGAGGATATGAACAGACACTTCTCAAAAGAAGACATTTATGCGGCCAACAAACATGAAAAAATGCTCATCATCAGTGGTCATTAGAGAAACACAAATCAAAACTGCAATGAGATACCATCTCACACCAGTTAGAATAGCGATCATTAAAAAGTCAGGAAACAACATATGCTGGAGAGGATGTGGAGAAATAGGAACACTTTTACACTGTTGGTGGGAGTGTAAATTAGTTTAACCATTGTGTAAGATAGTGTGGCAATTGCCCAAGGATCTGGAACTAGAAATACTATTTGACCCAGTAGTCCCAGTACTGGGTATATACCCAAAGGATTTTAAATGAACTCCCAACCGCAGGTGATCTGCCCGCCTCAGCATCCAAAGTGCTGGGATTACAGGTTTGAGCCACTGTGCCCAGCAATTGCTACAAAGATAATAAAATACCTAGGAATACAACTTATAAGGACCTCTTCAAGGAGAACTACAAACCACTGCTCAAGGAAATAAGAAAGGACACAAACAACTGGAAAAACATTCCATGCTTATGGAGAGGAAGAATCAATATTGTAAAAATGGCCACACTGCCAAAGTAGTTTGTAGATTCAATGCTATCCCCATCAAGCTGCCATTAACTTTCTTCACAGAACTGGAAAAAGCTACTTTAAAGTTTAAAAAACTACTATAAAGACACATGCACATGTATGTTTATTGTGGCACTGTTCACAACAGCAAAGACTCGGAACCAACCTAAATGCCCATGAATGATAGACTGGATAAAGAAAATGTGGCACATATACACCATGGAATACTATACAGCCATAAAAAGGATGAGTTCATGTCCTTTGCAGGGACATGGATGAAGCTGTAAACCATCATTCTCAGCAAAGTAACACAAGGACAGAAAAACAAACACCACATGTTCTCACTCATAAGTGGCAGCTGAACAATGAGAACACATGGACATTGTGGGGTTGGGCATCACACACTGGGGCCTGTTGGGGGGTGGGGGACTGGGGGAGGAGAAATACCTAATGTGGATGATGGATTAATGGGTGCAGCAAACATACCTATGTAACAAACCTGCATGTTCTGCACGTGTACCCCAGAACTGGTATAATTTTAAAAGAAAAGAAAAGAGAGAAAAAGACAAATTCTTAGCTGGACACAGTGGCTCACACCTGTTATCCCAGTATGTTGGGAGGCCAAGGTGGGTGGATCACTTCAGGTCAGGAGTTCAAGACCAGCCTGGCCAACATGGTGAAACCTGTCTCTACCAAAAAATACAAAAATTAGCTGGCGTGGTGGTATGTACCTGTAGTCCCAGCTACTTGGGAGGCTGAGATGGGAGAATCGCTTAAACCCTGGAGGCAGAAGTTGCATTGAACTGAGAATGTGCCACTGCACTCCAGGCTGGGTAGCAGAGCGAGACTCTGTCTCAAAAATAAAAAAAGAAAGAGAGACAGAGAGACAGAGAGAAAGAGAGAAAGAGACAAATTCTTAAGTCCATCACAGACCTATTGAAACTCAGTCTATGGATGAATCCAGAAATCTGTAACAAGCCCCCCATCTGATTCTGCAGTAGAAACATTTTAGAACCACTGATTTGATCAAATGTGATCTCTTGAAGTCCAGTCCAATTCATCAAGCAGCCAAGGCAGTGGCATTTCTCAAGAGACAATGAGGTCATGATCAGTCTCTCAGTTTCAACTCTGAATTGTGCTTGCATCATCACAGACCTACACCAGTGAACCATGGAAATCTCACCCCAAGAAAATCTCATGCAAAAAACTCTGTCAGGAGACTACTGATTGTAAAAATTCTAAGGTTTACTCAGTCATTAAAGTTATGCATATATAATAGATTCCCTTCTATTTTCACTACCAACAGAAAATTGAACATTTGCTTCAACCTTCATGAAATCAAAACTTTTAGAGAAAAATGATCTTTTTATAAGGAAAATGAGTTGTTCCATGTTACCAATTAGATCTTAGCTTTAAATTTTGGAATGATTAAAATCCTTTTCAATAATTGCAAAATTTCCTTTGATTAAGTCACCCTAGAAGTTGATTATGCAGTGTAGTTTCAAGTTTGTCATGTTCTCTTCTTGGGAACAACTTTCTCTCTGGGGGTGTCAGTAGTGGTAATCCCCTAAGTGCATGTTGGTTGTTGGGTTGATGTAGCCATGAGAGATTTGATGAACTGTGATTTAACTGTCTTTACACAGGTCTAATTTCCACATAGACTAGTTAACTCTCTGTATAACTAAGTTCCGTCCCATCCTTGGCAGATGGATTATTTTGTGAATAATGAATTTCCCTTAGCTACCTCCATACCTCCATTTTGGTTTACTAAATATAGAATCATTTAAGAAATCTGTCCATAATTATTTGCAGTGAATCCACAATCAATAATAACATCAGCCAGTGATATACCAACTTACATAGGGAGCATGTCACTTTCTGAACTCTTTGTTAATCCTATTTTACATTCCAGTAAAAATGGAAACATAATATTATGTGGTAGATGGTGTGTAAGTATGCATATTATAATCCCTTTAGCTCAGAAGTTCTTAACCCTTGCTGTGTCACGAGCGCCTTTGGTATCTTGTGATTCTGCTTATGGATCCTTTCTCAAAATAATGTTACAAGTGTGTTAAATAAAATACAAAAAACCAATTACATTGAAATACAGTTATCAAAATATGTTTAAAATACAACTGTGGTATGGTAACATATATGCTTCCTTATTATTTTTTGTTTGTTTGTTTTGAGACAGAGTCTTATTCTTCACCCAGGCTGGAGTGCAGTGGCACGATCTCGGCTCACTGCAAACTTCGCCTCCCAGGTTCAAGCGATTCTCCTGCTTCAGCCTCCTGAGTAGCTGGGATTACAGGCATGCACCACCATGCCGGGCTAATTTTTGTGTTTTTAGTAGAGACAGGGTTTCACCATGTTGGTCAGGCTGGTCTCGAACTCCTGAGCTTTTGATACACCTGCCTCGTCCTCCCAAAGTGCTGGGATTACAGGTGTAAGCCACTGCACCCAGCCTATGCTTCCTTATTAATGCCATAAAATAATAAGATCTAGTTGTAGCTCTAATAATTATTATAATTTTTCATTAAGAAAGAGCTACTAAATATCATTTCCAAACAAACAATGGCAAAAATTATAATGTTAGATGAAAATATTACTGTTCATAGCCTATACTTGTAACATAAAGAAATGCTAAATTTGGTTAGTTTAGTAAAAATAAGAATATTTTTTCCTTGCAAGTTCTCGAACACCCTGAATTCGTTCTGTGAATCCCAAGAACCTCTGCCTTCCTTCTGTTAATTTTTAATGAAAATTTAGATTTTAGTCACAAAAACCAGGTTATAAAAGTAGATTATGAAGGAATATGGGAGAAAAAAATGAAGTTCCAGTTTTCTCGTGGAATTGGTTGAAAGACTTTATTCAACATTAAGATATATACACTGTGCATTTTTGTTTTACATTCCATTACTTGCTGCTGGAATTAGCATTGTCCTCTTCAATGAGTCACTAATGAACAGCCTGACAAGTATGACTTAATCATACAGCACTTTTAATCTATGAAACCTACTCAGAATGTTAGCACAAAGTAGAAATATAATGATATAAGGAGAGACTTATATACTATAATGAAATCTTAGCTCAGAAGAACCTGATTGGCAGCAAGCTTAGGACCTTTAAAATCAGAAGTCCTTTGGGTCTTGTCTTAGCAACTTACTTGTTAAAGGCTCTGGGTGGGGAGGTGGTTGTGAGGAGATACAAGAAAATGAGAAGAAGGAATAAATCAAGTCATGGATTTCACAATGTGAAGTTCAAAAAGGCTATACGCTGACAGAGGTGTTCAATACATATAGCAAACCTCATATTTACAAGTTGCTAACTGGAATTGAATGATTAGATTGAGTAATTGCACGTGTCGGTAAAAAGCTGTGATTACCTAAGAAAAATATATGCATTTTTGTCTGTGTAGGGCTCACCTATTTCGTATATCTTTAAACCTTTGACCAATCATAAATCTGTTAGCAAGGGAGAGAGTAAAATCCTCTCTTTTCTGTGGATCTTGACACATGTAAGTTCCTAATCATTATTTACTAAACAATTAGCTTTAACATGTAAGATGAAATGGGAAAAATATTTAAACCTAGTGTGAATTGCCTAGGTATGAGAAGCCTTAGAACTTTGTTAGAAATTTCTGTTTTCCATTTCTCAAATACTGTGACCGTAACTCATAGTTTATTTATAAATGGAAAGTAACACTTCATAATATCTGGCAGCTTTCAAAACTAGATTATATCTGTCTTTGCCTGAAGAGCTCCAGTAACACTATTGTACAATATTTTCTTCTGACCATCTGGCAGTTCTTAGGAACCAACCTCTGTCAACATTTTATAGCTACTACACTGGTTACAGCTAATCCTTTCAATGAATGAGCTGGAAAAAATGTAGATACATCAATATTATGTTCCTTTAGAGCCCATTTAATCCATGCCCTGTTATTATTTTGTTTAATAGGGCCATTATCTTCTGTTGAGAATGAAAAGTAATTTGTCAGAATCGTTTTTTAAAATTTAAAGATCAATCTATGTAAATTTTTCTTAAATAAAAGACACCATAGTTTTTTTTAAAAAAAGAACCTCAACATAATCATTAAGAGTCTCAGAAATGGGAACTTAGGGCTTAGATTCCACACACACTTTTAGGTATTATTTTCTAATCTGAGTTCTAACATGTTTAGTCTAATAACCAAGCCTGGATTGGGCTATTTCTGAGAGGAGTTTATGTTAACAGTGGAGTTGACACCTCAGCAAGGTTAAAAAAAAAAACAAAAAACAAAAAAACAAAAAAACTTGTATGTTTCTCTTGTTGTTTGCTTTAAGAAACTAGGAAGCAATTCATTCCAATGTGGGATTTTTTATGAATTTTTCTTCAAAACAATTTGGTACTCTATGGACTTTGAATAAGTAATGATTTTAAAATACTTTATTTTGTAGTTAATGAATAAAAGTTGTGGAAAGTTTCCAATGTTCTCATTCTAACCTATCTTTACTTCATAAAAACCCGTGTTGGCTGAAGAATTTTCTTAGAAGGCTGTTAGTTATTTCTACATTCTGAAATTTACATTTATCATTGAATTGAAATGGGAAAAGATATTGATCTTTTTTTTCAGATTCAGAGTTTAAAACTCTGCTCATAATACAAATGATAAAAGAGATTCTCCTCAACTTCACCATTCCACTACACACCACCACTATCATGAGACCAAGATTTTTTTTTTATTTTTGATTTGTGAGACAGGGTGTCACTCTGTTGCCCAGTCTGGAGTCCAGTGGCACCATCATAGCTCCCTACACCCTCGAACTCCTGGGCCCAGGTGATCCTCCCACCTCAGCCTTCCTAGTAGCTGGGACTACAGGAGCACGCCAGCATGCCCAGCTAATTTTTGTCTTTTTGATAGAGAGACAGGGTTTTGCTATGTTGCTAAGGCCGGTCTCAAACTCCTGGGTTCAAGCCATCCTCCGACCTCAGCCTCCCAAGTGCTGGGATTACAGATGTAAGCCATGGTACCTGGCCAAGATCAAGTTTTTGACAGAAACCTTTTCTCTGTAAATGTTTTGCACTATCATATTTAGGTGCTGCAACTTGGGCAAGGTTGTTCAGTTAACATACACAGATATAGACACACACACATATGTGTCTGTGCACAAACTGTCCCTAGATTGTTGGATGAAATTAATTTGTCATCCCCATAGGTTTTTGGTATCAAAATTAATTTTTAAAATTTCTTTAGAGAGTTTTATGGTGACTTTTATTTTTTTTTTATTTTTTTAATTATTTTATTTTATTTTTTTTTTTTTGAGACGGAGTCTCGCTCTGTCGCCCGGGCTGGAGTGCAGTGGCCTGACCTCAGCTCACTGCAAGCTCCGCCTCCCAGGTTCACGCCATTCTCCTGCCTCAGCCTCCGGGGTAGCTGGGACTACAGGCGCCCACCACCTCGCCCTGCTAGTTTTTTGTATTTTTTTAGTAGAGACAGGGTTTCACCGTGTTAACCAGGATGGTCTCGATCTCCTGACCTCGTGATCCGCCCGTCTCGGCCTCCCAAAGTGCTGGGATTACAGGCTTGAGCCACCGCGCCCGGCCATGGTGACTTTTAGAAAATGTTTTCCCTTTCTTTTCTATCAGATGGAGATTAAAACTACTGTAATTAGAGTAGAATGTTGAGTAGACTCGGGAATTTGTGTAAGATGTGGCTAACAATTTCGATAACTGTACAGTAGAGTGTGTTAAGACAATGAGCCTTCTTTGATATTGTCTTTTCTTCTTCCAATTACCAGGTTTCTGTCATATCCTAAATTTAGGCAGGGAATAATATTCATCTCCAAATTAAGTATAACATCTGGCTATATTCTGGTACTTTTTAATTGAAATATGTAACTGGTATCAGTTTAAAAGTACCAAAATATAGCCAGATGTTATACTTAATATATATAAAGGTATGTCATTACTCTTAAAAAAAAAAAAAAGTCATATAGTGGCTCACGCTTGTAATCCCAGCACTTTGGGAGGCCGAGGTGGGCGGATCACGTGAGGTCAGGAGTTTGAGACCAGCCTGACCAACATGGAGACACCCCGTCTCTACTAAAAATACAAAATTAGCCAAGCGTGGTGGCACATGCGTGTAATTCCAGCTACTTGGGAAGCTGAGGCAGGAGAATCACTTGAAGCCCGGAGGCAGAGGTTGCAGTGAGCCAAGATCATGCCATTGCACTCCAGCCTGGGCAACAAGAGTGAAACTCTGTCTCAAAAAATAATAATAATTGATAAATAAATAATAACAGAATTTTTAAAAATCACAAAATTGGAAGAAACCTAAAGAGGTCGCTAGTATAATTTTCTTGGAGATATGATGTTTCTGGAAAGAGGAACGCTTATAGTGACTTTTGTTATCAAATAATTCCATATATGTGAATACACTCTTTCTTACTATTCTCTAAATTCCACTCATTATTTTATTTTATTTTTTGCTCTAAAGCATTGAATACCTTTGCTTTTCTTTAAAGTTATTTTTAAAACCAGAGGATTTAAACTTACTATTAAACATTTCCTCTCAATTCTCTTAATTACTTTTTAATTTTTCCTATTAAGAAGGACAGTTTGGAAAACACAAAGCTAGAAGGAAAAGTAATCGTAATTCCATGTCTAGAGGTAATAGCTTAGCCTATGTCCTTTGGTTCTTTTTTCTCTATATCTGTACTGTTTAAGTTGTGTTTTACAAAAATGATACCATATTGCATATACTATATTGTAGTTTGCTTTTTAACATTTTATTTATTTATTTATTGAGACAGAGTCTCACTCTGTTACCCAGGCTGGAGTGTAGTGGTGCCATCTCAGTTCACTGTAACCTCCACCTTCCAGGCTCATGCGATCCTTCCACCTCAGCGTCTCTAGTAGCTAGGACTACAGGTGCACACCCCGACAACTGGATAATTTTTGTGTTTTTTATAGAGATGGGGTTTCATCATAGTGTCCAGGCTGGTCTTGAACTCCTGAGCTCAAGTGATCTGCCCACCTCAGCCTCCCAAAGTGCTGGTATTACAAGTGTGAGCCACCATGCCTGGCCCTGCTTTTAGAAAAATTTATTAACCAATTTTGTTAATAAACATTCCTCCACTCATTATTTTTAATGACTACCTAGTATTCTATAGTGTGAATGCATCATAATTTACTCAACCTGTTTTCCAACATTTTTTTAAGAGAACAATAAAAATGTTAAAATAATTTTATAGTAAACACACATATATCCACCATTTAGATTTTACAACTAACATCTTATTATACTTGCTATTAGTCTGTTCTCACACTGCTATAAAGAACTACTTGAGACCGGGTAATTTATGAAGAAAAGAGGTTTAATTGACTCACAGTTCCACAGGTTTAACAGGAAGCATGACTGGGAGGCCTCAGGAAACTTACAATCATGGTGGAAGGTGAAGGGGAAGCAAGAGCATCTTACTATGGCAGAGCAGGAGAGAGAGAGAACAAGGGAGGGAGTGCCACACCTTAAACTATCAGATCTCAGAAGAACTCCCTCACTAACCTGAAAATAGCGTGAGGGAAATTTGCCTTCACAATCCAGTCACCTCCCACCAGGTCCCTCCCCTGACACCTGGGGATTATAATTCGACATGAGATTTGGGTGGGGACACAGAGCCAAATCATATCACCTGTTTTATCACATACCAGTCAAACCAGCTCTGTCTCCATTATTTTTTATGTATTGCCAAGTAAGGTGCAGACATTAATATACTCCCCCCACCCAAGTGTTTAAGCATCATTAATCAGACTTCAGTATTTGTTTATGTACTGAACCTATATATATACACATATATACACACATGTATACACACATATGTATACATTTATACACATATCTACATATATATATGTATATATATGTTTGTTTTTTGAGGCAGAGACTTGCTTTGTCACCCAGGCTGGAGTGCAGCAGCATGATCTTGGCTCACTGCAGCCTCTGCCTCCTGGCTTCAAGCAATTCTCGTGCCTCAGCCTCCTGAGTAGCTGGGATTACAGATATGTGCCACCACACCTGGCTAATATTTTGTATTTTTTTTTTACTAGAGACAGGGTTTCGCCATGTTGGCCAGGCTGGTCTTGAACTCCTGATCTCAAGTGATCCACCCACCTCGGCCTCCCAAAGTGCTGAGATTACAGGCATGAGCCACCAACTGGACCCCCAACCTATATTTTAAAGGATTCTTTTACATTTATTAATTATATTTATTTATTAATATAACTGGATCAGCTATATATTGCCACACAGCAAAATACCCCAAAATTTAGTGGCTTAAAACAAACAAATACTTTATTTGCTTTTGATTCTGTGGGTCAGCAACATAGGCTAAGGTCAGCTGAGTGATTTTTCTGCTGGCCTCACTAGAGTTTTTAATAATAGTCATCTGGCTGTTTCACTAAGGCTGGATGGAGCAAGATGGTCTCACTTGATAAATTCCTGGAATTGGAGTTACTTAATAAAAAGGTATACATACACATAGTCAAATTGCCCTCTTTAATTAATTAAAATGTTTTCCCCTACCCCAGATTCTATTTGCATTCTTTCCATTCAAAGTCAGTAATTTTTCAAGATACTGGCTGGATTCATTTTAATGAATATATTGAGTATCTCTTGGCTAGGTATTGAGAAGGATACAGGAGAAAGCAATACGAGATATTGTCTGTTCTTCAGGAATTTACAATCTAGTTGTGTAGATAACACCAACACTAATAAGATAGTCAAATTGAATTATAAGACCTGGTACAGTTGTCAAATTGCTGACCTCTTTCTCCTCTTCTCACAGGACAGGCTATATTAATTACTTGACATCTAATAAGTATTCAGTAAATAATTGTTTAGTGTTTGTCACTGAATTTAAGAGAAGCTCTGAGTTAAAGTCCTCTAGATATGAGGGGTTTTGTTAAAGAGGTGGGCCTTGATATGGCCCTTGAATTAGAGGTACAATTTAGAATTAGAACAAGGAAAGGCATACAGATTTAGTAATCATTTACTTTAAATCTGTTTTATTTTGTATGTTTGGCTAGAAATTACTTTTCTTGTTTGTTTACTATAAACACAAGACTATCTGCTAAATATTTCCCTACTGGGTCCATAACTAGGATTGCCAAAGTGCTTGTTTCACTACCATGTTTTAATTTCTGACCATCCTTTATCATACAAGGTGTGACTAGAAGGGAAACAACCCATTTTCTCAAACAAATTCAGAAACCCTTATCTGAAAACTCCATGTAGTAGGAAGATTTTCAACATAGTAGAGGAAATAGTTAAGGGAGGGTTATGGGTATAAGCAAACCTACGAAAGCCAATCTAATTGTTTTTTTACATTTTTTAACGTAAAATATCAATTTGGGCACCCTAAATACACATAGTAAAATAGTTACAATGAGATTCTGAACCATTAGTATACATTTACTATTTTTTCACTGTAAACTTTCAGGCTGTCTATCTTCCTTGATTTCCACTCTGCGCTTAGAAGTTCAGGTTGCTTTTTTGTTGAGGGTGCTTATACTAAAGGTTTTTGCTTTTTTTCCTGAATGTAATTGTCAATCCTCCAGAAAATTTTATGACACAGAGTTGTTGACTTCCATTATCTGATTCCCACCGTGGTCTCAGAGACAAAGAAAACTGAACAAATAAGCTATTTGTGGCTCACTGTCTTTAACCATTGAACGAGTATTTCTTTCTCCCCATTTCAATGTGTTATTTTGCCTTAGTTCCAAATGGAGTGCCATCAGTCCCTGATGAACTGAGCTAAAAAGTTGAGGACATGCAATTACAAAACCCTCATATACTTCTTCTCGCCTTCTGTCTCTCTTCCAAAAATTTGTGGTAGTAATTCTATTCTCTTCTCCATTATTTCCCTTTTCTTTTTCTTAATTATTTGTGTAATAAGGAGACAAAAACTCTTGAGGATGAAGAAGCCACAAATAAAAGTGAATTTCACTAAGGGGAAATCAAGGTCAAGAAATTATTATTATATAATGGCACTTCTCCATACAAATGAGTGTTGCCCTCTTCACATTTTTTATCTTAGCCCAACTCTGCTGCTGTTGCTCAAAGTATGTTTTTGTTATGGCCTTTACAAACTGTAGCACAGTTTTTTTGAACATATTTGGTGGTGGCACGTCTTTCTTGAGGGTGAGTTTTATTTTGTAAACAAGTTATTTACTATCAAAATTGGTGATTTCGGCAGATGGAATCATGCTGCATAATATGTCTACACATATACACATTCATATACGCACAGGCATATCATCACACATATATAAAGTAATGAGAATAACTCAGAGTTTGTCTATCATTGAAAAAGTGTCATTTCCTAAGTGTTTGGGGACAACATTTTTTATTTTTAAGAATTAAAAAGAACTGAAACAGCCTTGGAGGTCATTTGTTTCAATACCCCAAGGAAACTAAGACACAGAACAGGAAAATGACTTGTCAAAGTCTCACGGGCAGTGATGGAGAACTCATTAGATTCCAGTTTCTTTGTTGATGATCACATATCTTGCTTGTTCTAATTCCTTTGAGAGTGAGTTCTGAGGGAATACAGATTAGAGTCTTGCATGTAAAGATTCCTAAGAAATTATTATGTTGGCATAGAAGAAATAAAACCACTTATACATAGAGGTTCTTTAAAATATTTTAAAAGCTCCAAATTTTATTGATAGAATTATAATAATCTATAGGCAAAATTTCCTTTTAATCAGAAAAATATTAAAGAAAGTAAGAATTCTATATAGTTCATGAACCATTTGAGTAATCTGAGCCTGCACCTAATAATTCATGAGTATTGTTCAAAATTAACTACTCCAGGAACGTCAGTTAAATGTTTTTGTGTTTTGTGAGTGTTTGTGGCTGTGTTTGCAAGCATATTTCTTTTACAAAATCAGCTGTGTACTACTTTCCCCAAACTGGATTTCTAAAATAGCCACTAAAGTATTAGCCAAAAGTGATCCCCATTGCTCTCATAAACTATGTATCTAAAATACCTATTTTGTTTGGAAAAGAAAACAGCTCGTGAGGAAATTAAATGATAATATATGATCATTCAGAGAAATGGATTGGCTGAAACAATTACCTCTCAAAATGACAAATATCTTTTTCCATATAAATAACCTAGTCAGTCTAACATTTAGAGAGTCAAAGGTCTTTTAGACCTTATGATTCCCAATCAATGTTGGAAGAGGCTGGAGTAATGGCATTCAAACACCAGGTCCACAGACTGGTATTAGCCTATGACAAGGCGTCTCTGACAGCATTTTAGCCTATCAGTAGTGAAATGAGGAAAAAGAAGATGATATGGTGAGCTTATTAGAAAACTAAATATATCCAGCTTTTTATTATTGAAATATCATTTTTGAAATGGTAGGGATAATAGATGTTTTTTGTTGTTTGTTTTTATCATGTTCTTACCTTAGCAAAGTTGAATCCCCAAATTAAAAAGTCATCCAATACAATGTTCTACCCTTTCAGAATATAAACAAAGTGCCTGCTACAGAATTTGAGTTATTTTATAAAAGTAGAATAAATGACTTACAAGTTTCTTAATGTGACACCCGCCCACCAAGATTACTGTGAGAGTTCGGTTTATCTATAGTTTATCTTTACAAGTTTACTGCAGCTGGTTCTAAGCAATGATTCCCGACTCCCCTTCCATTTTCATGACCATCCTGAACCTTTCATTGAAGCTCAGGCTGCTTATATAGAGTCTGAATTGTTCTGTCGGTATTAGTAGCTCATAATTAACATTGTGATTTGTCACGTAGCACCTCTTACTGCACTATTCTGTTGTTTCAAGAAGTTATTTTGGTAGCAGTTCCTTTATGATCAGAAGGAATATTTTGCTACAATAGGAAATGCATTCTGTGCAGACAGGCTGCAAATTCCCATGACAGGGCAGGCTCATCTGTCAAAGAATATTTTTTATTCTCATTTACCTCTTTGATTACATTCAGAATGCCCCAGTAATGCTGATGAGATCATTCTAACTCTTAAGAACGTTTTCCTCATGTTTTCTGTCATCTCCAATAACATTAAAATGTTTATCACAGTGGAAATGGTAGAGAAATCTGTTTTTCTCTTTGGGAAGCTAATCTGGGGAAGGAAGGTTGGTATATGAATGTCTAAAAAGTATTTTTTAAATTATCCGTACCAGTGTTTATTATTTAACTGAACACTAAATTGCTCTTGCATGTATCACATTTGCATATACTATGGATTCTAGTAGTGAACATAAAAGCTCCAGTGATTTACTCAAAAAAAGATATTTTCAATTCTACCTATACTGTAGACGAGGAAATACTATGAATTATTGATACCTTTTTTAGTGAAATACGGTGTTTTATGTACCATAATGAAAATCAAAATAGGTAAACACTTGGTTACAGTGATTTAAGTGCAGAAATGTGTAATTGATGCAATTAGGTGCTTTATTGGCATTTTAAATGAAGTCTGTATTTGTGCATATGTAATTATAATTTGAATATATTCTGATTTTTTGTCCTCTGCTTTTTTTCCAAGTTATAGTCTTATATATGCTCAGCACTTTATTTTTAAAAACTTTTTATTATGAAATGTAAATGATTCAAAAAAGTAAAGAAAATAGTATAGTGAGAGCAATGTACCCATCACCCAATATACCCATTAGCATGGCTGATGTTATTCCACTTATATCTCCATTCACCACCCTTCTCCCACCACTAGATTATGTAAAATCACATACCGGGTATCATTGTATCCTTAAATACTTTCATACATAAACTGTATACCAACAGATATTTAAAATATATTTTCCTTTTTTGTACTTTTAAGTTTTATTTTAAAAAATTGACAAATAATAATTGTACTTATTTATGGGGTAACTATTGACATTTCAATATCTGTAATGTATAGTAATCAGATGAGGTATTAGCATATCCATCATCTCAAACATTTATCATTTTCTTGTGTTGGGAACATTTAGTATCCCTTTCTAGCTATTTGAAACTATATAATGTATTATGAAATATATTTTCTTCATACCATCAAATATTCAAAGAGTTAAGTTTTCCTCCCTCTTGATTATCTCTCTCTCTTTCTCTTTTCAACAATTTGTTTGAATCTAGATCCAATCAGAATCTATTGTATTTGGCTTATATTTCTCCTGAATCCTTAAACTTAGGTTTCCTCCTCCTCCTTCTTTTATTTTCTTACCATTTTTTAAGAAAACAGGATCATTTGCCCTATAAAATTCCCATATTTTGGATTTTGCTGATTATATTCCCTTGTGGGTATTGCTAATAGGTGCCTCTAAGCTGTTAGTTTCAGTATTTTAAGATTATTTTCCAATTTTTACTTTGAATGTAAATCTCAACATGTCTTCATTTTTCTATTCAAGTAATTTAAATCTCTATTCAAGTCCAATCCAAAATCTACCTTTTTCTTGCCATTCCAGTCAATCACATTTGCAGTATTTTAAAAGAAGATTGCATATGAAAAGATTGCTTTTCCACTTGTTCCTAGACCTCAAAGAGATTAATTGAAAGACATATACTGTATGATCTCCCTCATATCCTAAGAAAGTTGATCTCACAGAAGTAGAGAGTAGAATGGGGATTGCCAGAGACTAGGGTGGTTAATGTGGAGGGAGAATGGGAAGATGTTGGTCAAAGAACACATAATTACAGTTAGATAGGAGGAATACATTCAAGAGACATACTGTACAATGTGGTTACCATAGTTAATGATGATATATTGTATTCTTGAAAAATGCAGAGTGGATGTTAAGTGCTGTTATCACAAAAATGGTAACAATGTGAGGTAATCCATTTGTTAATTAGCTAACCATCTCATAAGGTGTATATACACAATTTTCTGTAATTTTTTTTTTAAAAAACACTTTTTAACAGAAAAAATAGGAGTTTAATCAATAAAAATTTGAATTTGTTAAGTTATGCCACATGTGAGTGGCATAGACTGCTACAAGGAATACAAAGGCCATTTTAATCCCTGTGAGTAAAAGTCTTCAAAACTGACTCCTAATGTGGTCATAAATTCTTCATTACTAAGTGCTTCTTGACCATTGTAATTTTATAGGATTTGTTTTCTGAAATTACGAACTTTGTTCTGATGAACTCATTCTCTCCTCTTCATAACTTCTAATTTAATGTTTTTCTGCTTGCTGGGGAGGGATGGAGGAAAAATGGCTCATTTCCAGAAGGGTGGATTGGAATCACTCCTAGGGCTCTTAACACCTCCTGCTGAATTGATGATTACTGTTGGAGTGACCCACTGCTACTAATGGAATTATAAAACATCTTTCAGATGTGCTGGGGTGGAAAAACAGTTGAAAACCACTGTCAACAGTCTATGTAAGACTTTCATGAGAAAGTTGCTGTATAAAGTTGTAATACACCTAGTTGACTTTCAAAGGCATCTTAGCCTAAGACATTGACTGTTAAGAAAATAAAAAGGTCACAGAACATAATGAACTCTTTTTCCCCACTAAGGAAGCAGATTTATATTTTATTCCTAGATTGTTAGGGAAGAGGCTACATTTCTGAATATAGAAATGTGTTCATTGAGAAGGGATTTCTTGAGCATCTATTTAATTGCATTGTGTAAGTCTCTAAGGAAAAAAGGAAATAAAAGTATAAAGTGTCTCTTGGTTCCATGAGAGCTTATAGTCTATTCATAGTTGAAGAGAAAGGCATATAGGGTTAAAAGAGTTAAATAAAAAGGAAAGATACGATTAGATTAAGCATTAGAATTTGGGATGATAAAGTCTTAAGGAAGCAAAATAAAGGGAAGAATAAGGACCATAGAGGGTTTCTGAAGAAGTCTGAGGTCTCTCCTATTTGGGAGGTGGCACTTTTATCATGTGAAGTGAAATGGATGACCCTGTCCAAAACCTCTAAGTTTCCTCCATATTTGTGATTCATACTAGAATATTATCAAAATCTAAAGTTTCAATGGACAAAAACTGTCAGTATGACCAAAATAATGTAACCCTTTCAGTTAAACTGACAAGCTACATTTGCAACATATTTGCTAAAAATAAATGAAATATTTCAAAGTAAAAATAAGTATCAGCACTAAGCCCCAACTGTGTCATTATATAAGTGAAGCTAAAAATATGTGAGTTCTTAAACTTTTTGTGTTGAGTCTGTAGAGAATTAATGAAAGATATAGAACTCTTCTCCTGAAAAATACTTATATTTACCTACAGAATATTGTACGTATTTCAGGGATTCATGGACCCTTTAAAACTGATCCATTTACTCAATTTTTGAGAATTTTGACATATAACAATAAAACAGAACCAAACTTTCTAATCTCCCTCAAGTGGTGAGAACGGAAGGGCTTAAAGCTACAGACATTTAACAAATTGGGCCCAAGAAACAGTGTTAATGGGCAGAATAAAGAGAAGTAGGTACAGAAGGGCTCATCAGAGCAAAAGCAGGAGTGGTCCTGGGAAGATAATAGTCTCAAGATAGTATCTGAGATTGGGTTTTCTTATTCCCAATTTGCTCCTGAAGGCATATTTTATGATTAGGCTGAGCCCATTTAAAGAGTTTCTACTCAGGGCCCGGCGCAGTGGCTCACGCCTGTAATCCCAGCACTTTGGGAGGCCAAGGCGGGCAGATCACCTGAGGTCAGGAGTTTGACACCAGCCTGGCCAACATGGTGAAACCCCATTTCTACTTAAAATACAAAACATTAGCTGGGTGTGGTGGTACGGACCTGTAATCCCCCCTACTCCGGAGGCTGAGGCAGGATAATCACTTGAACCGGGAGGCAGAGGTTGCAGTGAGCCGGGATCGCACCATTGCACTCCAGACTGGGGGACAAGAGCAATACTTCGTCTCAAAAAGAAAGAGTATTTACTCAGATACTTTAAGGAGAATATAGAACAATTTTGACTACAATTAATAGTGAAAAAATGAAGAAATTACAAAGTAAGTCACACCATTCCTAGCAGTTTTAATTTAAGAACTTACGTTCTGGCCAGGCGCAGTGGCTCAAGCCTGTAATCCCAGCACTTTGGGAGGCCGAGATGGGCGGATCACAAGGTCAGGAGATCGAGACCATCCTGGCTAACACAGTGAAACCCCGTCTCTACTAAAAAATACAAAAAACTAGCCGGGCGAGGTGGCGGGCGCCTGTAGTCCCAGCTGCTCGGGAGACTGAGGCAGGAGAATGGCGTGAACCCGGGAGGCGGAGTTTGCAGTGAGCCGAGATCCGGCCACTGCACTCCAGTCTGCGCGACGGAATGAGACTCTGCCTCAAAAAAAAAAAAAAAAAGAACTTATGTTCTGGAGCA
Source organism: Colobus angolensis palliatus (assembly GCF_000951035.1). Lineage (NCBI taxonomy): Eukaryota > Metazoa > Chordata > Mammalia > Primates > Cercopithecidae > Colobus > Colobus angolensis. The sequence goes on along the minus strand of NW_012114599.1, from coordinate 4,559,329 downwards.
CCCACAAAAGGGAGTTTAAATAATATTTTCTTCAGCCCTTTAAGCATGGTGTATCAGGCCATTTTTGCACTTCTATAAAGAAATACCTAAGAGTGGGTGATTTCTAAAGAAAAGAGGTTTAATTGGCTCATGATTGTGCAGGCTTTACAGGAAGCATGGTGCCAGCATCTGCTTGGCTCCTAGAGAGGCCTCAGGAAGCTTCCAATTATGGTGGAAGGCGAAGGAGAGCAGACACATCGCATGGTGAAAAAGGAGCAAATGAGGTGGGGGGAGGTGCCACACGCATTTAAATGACCAACTCTTGTGTGAACTCAGAGCAAGAGCTCACTTATCACCAAGGAGATGGTCCACACCATTTGTGAGGAATCTGCTCCCGGTGATTCACACACCTCCCACCAGGCCCCACCTCCAGTATTATGGATTATGATTCAACATGAGATTTCATTGGGGAAACATCCAAACTGTATCATCTGGATAACTTTCTAATAAACCATGTATGCGATGTCCTATGTAATTACCATATGTAATTTTAAAAGCCTTTTACTTAACTTTTATGCACTGGAATTGTGTTTTAAACCTAACAGGAAGCTGTTATCATTAGAATGATCAAAACCTGATAATATTAAACAAAAGAGAAAGTTAATTTATGGGAATAATCCCTCAGGAAATGGAATAACCAGCATATATTGCTGTCTTAAAGAGGAGTAGCTGTCAACATGTGTTACCAATAAAGTTTTCCAAAAAATTTTCAGTATCTCCCTGCCAATCAATAAAGATAGCATCACACTCATCACCATAGCTTTAGTTGTCAGAAATGATGTATTTATTGACTAAATGCAGCACTTTGAAATGGCAAAAGGGAGAGTTAACTTTGAGGAAGTAGTAATTACGGAATTTTAGTAGTAGTAATTTCCTCTCACTCTGAATCATATTACAGTTATGGATATTTACCTACTCTTAGGACTAAATACTTATTTAGTCATTATATAGCTTTGGAAATACAGCACAATGCTTTATTAGTTCCTATCATTAAAAGGTCCATGAATAGAAAATGACTTACTTGGATTTGGACCAGCCCACCAAAAAAATCAGTTATAACATTGGCCAAATGCAGATGAAAGGTTGATTCTGGAGTTTAAAATGCAAAGTTTATTAAGTAACATGTTTATTAAATTGTAACAGGGACTCAAAAGTGATATAAAAACTCATTGAACTAATAACTAGTAAGACTATTTTAATTATTGTTAAGCTTACTTTTCAATCCCCCCCCTTTCCTTCCTCTTTTTCTCTCTCACTCATTGATGTCACTGACTTTTAAAGCCTAGGTCAAGATTTTCTCTAGACTTGAATAGGTGTTTGCCAGTCTACAATTTCTGTTGTCTGCATACACATGTCTTCCAGATACATTGTCTGGCAATATGGGTAATGGTGAAAGGAAACGATGAATGGGTATAAGAATATAAAGAATCTGTGGTATTCTCTTAAATTTACATGAGATTTCAATGAGTCTTTTGGGAAGCAGTAAAAGATTTCTGTATTTGACATTATTTTGATAACATGGAAATGTCAATGACAGAAAATTTTAACTCTTATGTTTGTTTTTTATGTATGGAATTAGCATTTGAGTGTTTACTATATGCAGCAGTCAGCTGGTATACAGCAGAACAAGGATACCAGTTGTTAAAATACTGAAATATTTCTATACTGGTAGAGAAATAGCACTTTCTTGAATGCCATACCCCATCTCTCATTCTCTGGAAGTCCTAGATTCTCCTCCAGAAACCTCCAGATCTCCCTATGACCCAGAAAATAAAAGGAAAATGAACAGCACAGCAGTGGGGCTTCAGGACCCTCATCTAGTGCCAGGGCAACGTCATTCTGATTGGTCAGGACTCTGTGCTGTGCCAGTTGTTAAAATATTTAATATTTAATATTACCTTTGGCTATATGCAAAGCACTGTGCTTAACTCATCAGGGAATAAAAAGGTGAATAAGTCACATCCCCTGCTCTCAAGGAGCTCACAGATGAATCAGTAGTAATAATTATACCAACGGCTGACATTTACTGAGCACTTACTAGCAGCATTGTTCTAAGCACTTTTCATATATCATCTCATTAACCCTCATGATATCCTTAGGAGTTTATTTTATCTTTTACAGAGGGGAAATCTTAGGTATAGAGAGATGAAGTCCATATCAGCCAGTCTGATTCCTTAAAGAGTACTGGAGGAAGCACGTGGAGTTCTAATTTGTCACTAGTCATGTGATCCCCTTGATTTTCACGTCCATCCTCTATGGAATGAAGAGGTTCAATTACATGATGCTAACGCTCAAATGCTAATTCCATACATAATGCTAATTCAATTACATGATGTCTAACAGTCTTAAAAACCTATGATTCCGTAAGAGTGATAAGACAAATATTAATTAAGGGCAGAAATCATAAGCATAACTCAAAGGAAGAATATGAAAAGCCCTATAAAATAGATAAATACATATGTAGAAGGAGCTATACATAATTTGTTTCCAGAAAACCTATAATGCTTTTCTTTCTCCCATTTCTCCTTTTCAATTAAAATAATTCTTAGAAAAAAATCACATATAGTTTCTTTTAAAAGATCACATTTGGACTAGATATTGAAAGTGAAAAACAAAAGAAAGGCATTTTGGGCAAAGAGGATAGCATGAACCAGTAAGTGTTTCACAGTGGAAGAGAGAGATGGGTTTATGGAAACTTGAGTGTCTTCCCTGTGCCAGGGACTGTGTTAAGTGCAAGGAACACAAAACTGACTGAAATACAGTTCCCTGTCTGGTGAGAATGACAGAGAAGTAAGCCAACAGTAACGATACTGTGACTGGGGAAAAGTTGCATTGCATTCTTCATATTTGTTGAAGACACATGTTTATTGAATGTGCCTGTTTTCCAGGCACATGGAAGATGCTAGAGATATACCAGAGAACAAAGCAGACCAAAATCTCTGCCTTCATGAAGCCTATACGCTCATGAGCAAGATAAGCAGAACATAAATAAATAAAATATAGAGTATAACAGATGGTGATAAGTGCATTGGAGAAAAACAAGTCAAGGAAGGGGATGAAATCTGCTGGAGTTGGGAGAAATGAGTTGCAATTTTAAATACGGAGGTCAAGAAAAGCCTCATTGAGGAGACATTTGAATAAAATGCTGAAATCCACAAAGAGGTAGCAAGTCCTGTGACTCTAGAGTGAAAGATGTTCCAGGCGGAAAGCTGTGTCCCCTCCAGAGTCTTGTCTCAGTATGCTTCACACACACCAGCAAGTTGCTCCTTTTTCTTTTGCATCATCAGTCTGCTACTACTGTCCCATATACCACCCAGTCTGCTACTACTGGCTTGTATTCACTCTAACCAGCAATTTGGTCTCCTTGCTTTTTTTTTTTTTTGAGACAGGGTCTTGCTCTGTTGCCTGCACTCAGGCTAGAGTGCAGTGGTGAGATGATAGCTCACCTGGGCTCAAGCAATCCTGCCATCTCAGCCACCTGAGTAGTTGGGTGCACAGGTGCACCACCACACCCACCTGGCTAATTTTTAAAAATTATTTTAGAGATAGGGTCTTGCTATGTTGCCCAGGCTGGTGGCAAACTTCTGGCCCCAAGTGATCCCCCGACCTCAGCCTCCCAAAGCACTGGGATTACAGGTTGAATTACTGTGCCCTGCCTGGTTTCCTTGCTATTCTATGAACACGCCAGATGACTTTCACATCAGGGAGTTTGCATTTGGCTGGTAAAATAGAGAACGAATTAGAAAGATGTAAGTCCAAAGTCAGAGAAACCATTTGGGGTCGGGGAAGAGCAATAATCAAGGTAAATGATGATTAGCAACTGAATTATGGCTATGACTAAGGGAATCAAGAAAAGTAGACAGATTGAGAGAGATTTAGAAGAAAAAAAATTACTAGAACTTGGTGACTGCTTGGATATGGTAACCAAAGGAGAATGGAGACGCAAGGTAATTCCCAGGTTTCTGCCTTGGTTAGCTGGCTAGATGATGATGCAATTCACTGAGAAGGATACAATTTTGGAGGCATTTAGGTGAGATGATGAATGTGGTTTGGGGAATATTACATTTGAGGGGCATTGGGCATGATTTGGGTTGGTATACCATACAGATTAATTTCTTGTCAATATTTTTTAAGTATTGTAATGTGTTTTTTTAACCACACCCTATAATTTAAGTAACAATAGGATCTTGAGAATGAGAATAATAGGGGGGACCCATTCAGAGATGGCCTCTCAAAGGCAGTAGCCTTTTGGTGGGATCTGAAAGATGAGAGGTGCCAACTGTGCAGTTAGGGAAGACTCCAGGCAGGGGCACAGCAGGCGTGCAGGCACTCATCCCATGTCACCAAAGCATCCAGTATATTTTCAGCAAATGCTGAAAACTGAATTTACAGCCTGTTCTGTGTCCCTTGCTCTCCCTCTAGTTTCCCTAGATCAGGGTGGAAACCCTCCATCTAGCCAACTGTGCACTTCAAAAACCCAGAGCCTGGACACCTCTTCTCCCCCGACCTCCAGTCATAAGTCCTGTGGATTGTCCTTAAAATCTGACTGTCTCTCTGCCTCCATCCTGTCCTAGCTGCCATCTTCTGTCTCTTGAACTGTGCAGCAGCCCCCTGCTGGTGCCCTGCTTTCATTCTTGTGCACTTCCAACCCAATCTCCATATTCAGCTGAGTGATGTTTGAAAAGCACAAGTTTGCTCCTGTCATTCCCTGTGGCAATGTATTTTTACAAACATATCCTAAGATAGATAGTCACGTACCAACTTTTAGACCTTTAAAAATTGCATTTATCTGCCAAGCAATTGTTCCCCATGGAAGAAGAGCTCTAGTGACTACTTTGTTCCTTTGTTGTCTCTAATTTTAATATTCCAAAACCCACATTTTTTTTTACAATTGTCATTTGATTTAGACGAGTTAAAAGCTTTTTATTACAAGCCATATATATACTAATAGAACAACCTTTAACAACATTTTTTTTTATTCACCAGAAAAGGTGATCATTTCTTGATCACAAGCAGTAAGGTTTCTTGTCCTCAGCTCAACCTCATTATAACTATATATTTGAACAAACTAAGATATCCTCTGAAATGAGTCACCTCATCCCAGGGTTCAACTGACATGGGGAATTACCTTATTTTAGTCAGAAAACCTTAATTAGATTAGGTTGGCCTTTCTGAACTTTATGTGTTGCTACATACAGGAGTTAAAAACCTTGATCTACATATATCACACAAATCAGGAGAAAACAAATGAAAGCAGAAATGAACTCATGTTTCTATATGCGGCTTCTTTGATGAAGACATTTCAAATAGAAACCAGAAAACCAAAAGCACAAAACTGAGGAGATAATAGCCAATGAAGGGGAGAAGTGATTAATTCAGATCAGGAGAAAAAGCTGCAGAGTTCAAAGAGACTATGATGAAATTATTAGGGGCTGTTGGAGATGTAATCCATATCTCCTTGTCACATGTGTCCTATGTGATAGTGCCATGAATGTCATGGGAGAAAATTAGTGCCTTACAAAATAAACATGTTTAAACTTTGTGAAAAATACCCACACAAGAGACTGATATACATACATTCAGAGGTGGACACATTTGTCCCTACAGGGAAATTCATCTGCTATGTGGTGAGAACAGCTGATAATCAGGAAACTCAAAGTCACATGCTAGCAGAAACTTTTATTAATATTGACCCGTAATTGGGGCGCTACAGGAGTTTTTAATCTTATTGTATTTATATAGTGTCTTTTGTAATATGATAACACATTTCAAAAGTATTATTGTTGAATTGCCAACAAAATGCATCCTAAACACACACTCCTTAGGTAAGGGAAGAGACCCCATGTATGCTGTTCTCTGCTATTGGAAACAAGTGAAAAAGAGTTATCTAATCATCTTTTTCTTAAAAACAGTCACAAGATCTTGATGATATTGATTCAATTGTAAATTATTTTGGGATAATTCAAACTATAAAAGCTCTAATCTTCAAGATGGCAGGCTTGAATGTGGGAATGTAAGCACAGATGTTTCTCTAATTTTATCCAATAGTTTATACTGCACGATGGGCTCATTGAGCTTTATTTCCTCACTTTGAAGTTACCTGGAGTTCTGCCTGGTCACAGCCTTGCCTGGTGTATGTGAGTGAGCAAGGAAAAACACTTAAATGAAGAGTGTGGCTTTAAAGAATATAGTGTATTTTCTCTGAATGAGCATTCATGACTTTCTGCAGGAAGGTACATGACATTGGACAACAGATTACTTTGTTTTGGTTGAAGATTGAATTAATATTACAATACGAATGCTTTGTCTGTTCACAGGCAACAAATAAATGAGTGTGTGATACTGAAACGAAAAAAAAATAGGATATAGATGGCTTATATAAGAGCCAAATATAGCAGAAGCATACAACTATCAAACTTTATTCAGACATCAAGAAAGCATCATATCTGAGCTATTTTTTCATCTCCTTCCTGTTTCTTTATATACACTTCTAATAGTTAAACTAATTTTAATGGATGAATTTTCATTTAAAAGTAAAAAAAGATGTTCTCTGCTTCAAGCAGCAGGTGTGTTTTTAATCTTTAATAGGTCACCTTCCCAAGTGCAAGCAGGCAAGCTGTTATTGATCAAAGAGGTTTTGTTGGGTAGCTCTCAGATTATTGAGTGACAAACTTTATTGAATTTGACTTAACAGAAGTCAGGAGACAGCTGAAGCATAAGAGCTTGCACTGCCATCAGAGTCATTTTACGACAGCCAGGGAGCAAAGCTCAGAGATGGATACTGAGCTCTTTGCTGGCCCTTGGAGATTAACTGAACAGCCTTCCTACCAATTCCCAAGCCTGTCAGCAGAACCAATTAGATTTTCAACCAGTAGACAAGAAGGGTGGCACTTGGGGACCTTTTTGCTTTAGGTCGAAGGCTTTTCAGACTGCGATGAGATGACATTGATGATGACACGTTGAGCATTGGTTGGTTTTAAGACAAGTTAAATTAGCAGTCTTGAAATGATTCCAACTGTCTCCTGACTTCTCACTGTTGCCATATTCAGTGGATCCTGTCAGGAGCAAGTTGATGACTTAATAGTCTTTCTTGAGTGGATTTGAGCACTTTGGCTGTGTGTTTATGTGTAGTTGTCACGCTTAAAATATTCATATGAAGGTTTGAAATATTTATTTGAAGGCGCCTTCTGCAGAGTTCAGCAGTAAGGCTCTCAGTGCTTCTACCTACTTTTTATTTTTTATTTTTTGCTTCTCTAAGCAGTTATTTTGTACAACTACCTTTTATTCTATTTCATGTATAATTGATGACAATGTTTCATGTAATTATTAATAACTTCATTTATGATAAACTTAAAAAGCCTTTGTGACATGCATTTCTCCCAGACTACTGTAAATTCAGATCTACTCATAAATAGTTTGGGAATCACTGGGGATTAGGAAGGGCACTATTGTTTTTATTCTGTGACCTTTGGTCCAAGAAGACTGAGGCAGATTTTCATGGAAGGAATATAAACAGAAGGATGGAAACATAGATGTAGTACAAATACACGTAAGATTGGCTTAAATGATGGAAACAGGATATCTTTGAGAAGCTTCATTTTTGGCCTTGAAAAAGTTCTACAGGATACTTATTTGAGGTATTGAAAACACTCAAGTCTGCATTTGAACTTAAAGATTGCTGAATAGTCTTAACATCTACTAATATCAGGAAATTGTTATGAGTGTACTTCTATATTATATAAATAATTGAGATTTTAAATTCTCAAATTTAAAGTTTTTGGTATTTAGCAGGGTTACCTGGTATATAACTTATCTATAGTAATGTGTAATTCACTGCACCTCCTCTTGTACATTTTTATAAGTGAGAATAATTTTAGCTGATTATGTGTATATATATGCATCTGCAAACACATATGTGTGTATATATAAATAATTCATGTTTTGTAACAAAGTTCTATATTTTCTACAGTTACATGCTGGTGCTATCACTTGGCAATTGCTGACCCTTCAAAAGGCATGAAAATGAAAATATTTTACATGTATAAATTCTTTCAGGCTACTAGAGAGTACTTTTTGCTAAACTAGACTTGAAATGTTATAGCTAGTTCCTTGGCAACCTACAGTGGTTATGTCCTTTTTGAAGAGCTTGATTTATAAACAGGGCATTCTTGGTGTGTGCACTTAACATTGGATTTAGAATTCTGACCCTATGGTTTCATACCTATACAATGCTGTGGATAGCAATGATGATATGTAGGAAATAAATATTTCAACATTAGAATCATGTTTTCAAAGTGGATTCTTCTAGATGCCTTTTAAGATAGCGACATTTGGCCAGAACCCCATGTAATCATCACCCAGTCCCAACAAGCAACAACCCATGGCCAATCTTGCCCATTGAAAATCCCATTCAATACTTGTTTTATATTGTTTTGGAGGAAACCCAAGATAATCATATCATTTTTTCCATAAATATTTCATTGTCTATCTCTAAAAGATAACATAACCACAATACCATTAACACATCTAAAAAGACTAATTAAGGTAGAATTAGTATTCAGATGTTACTTATTGTTATTCAGAATTACCAATGGTTAAGATTTTGAAAGATTTTTTTCTAAACACACGTATTTTTCCTTCCAAATCTGTTATCCTATTGTCCTTTGATACTTTTTTTTTAACTACTTTTCATCTTGCCCAGCCAGGACCGCATTGTTGGGCATTTCAACCACACTCTTATCACTACCTTTAATTCTTTCACCCCTTGACCCTCTTTTATGCTTACTCATCCTATCATCAACCCTATATAAAGCTAAAATTGGTTTTCTCTGCATCTGGGCTGCCAAATGCTATTGAAGAAAAATGCATAACTGTTGATGGCACCATTACACATTTATGGTTTTCAGCCTCAGGTGGCCCCTTTGTACCACCTGGTGGTCATTTTACCCGTTCCCCACAGGAACTATTTCAAATCCATACCTCTTTCTTTAATTCCTCAACCTGGCCTCTAGTCAATTTCATCAGGCATCATAGATGACTTGAACTTCTATTCTATGAGAAAGGACAATAGTTGTGAGTTATTTCAAATTTCTTCCTTCCTCTATATTTATTTATCTTTAATTCCTACCCTCTGTTTCAAAACAAACATATTCTTTCATCCAAAAAAGTTAATGTTTAATACCATGGATTCTGGTGCCAGATTGCCTGTTTAGAATTCAGGCTCCACCCCTTCTTAGCTATGTGTCATTGGGCAAGTTATTCAACTCCTTTGTGCTTCAGTTTTCTCATGTGTAAAATGACAGTTATTCCAGTTCTTGTCTTTAGGATTGCTAAGAAGATAAAGTGGCAATATATGTGAAGTTCTTAGAACAGTCCCTGGAACGTAAAAAAGCACAACCCATGTAACAGTTGTTGTTACAGTTATATTTCCAAAACTCTACTGATGTTTCTGACTCAGGGTCTTTTCAAGGCTCTACCTGTGTTCTAATTGTGAAAAGTAGCATACAACAAAGGGATGGGGGAGGCTGCTTTACATTGGATGACCTGGCAGGCTTCTCTGAGGAAGTGACATTTGAACTGAGATCTAAAGGATGAGAATAGACCAGTCAAGGGGAAAGCTGGGAGAACATATTCTAGGCAGAGGAAACAAATGCAAAGGCCCTGAAAGAAGGAATTTGTTTAGTATGTTTGAGGAAATGAAAGGAAACTAGTTATGGCTGAAGTGTAGCAGGAAGGGTGAGAATGGTTCAAGATGAAGTTGGGGAAATTAGCTGGGTCCAGATCATATATGGCCTTGTAGGGCAGAGTAAAGTGTATGGATTTTATTCTTAGTGCAATGGAAAGCTACTGGGGAGTTTTAACCAAAGGAATAGCATGATCTAATTGATATCTTGTGAAGATTATTCTTTTTGCTCCATGGAAAATAGATTTTTAGGACAAGAGTAAAATGGGGAAAAGTTGATAAAAGACTACTGCATTATTCTAAACGAGAGATGATAGTAGATTTGGATTGTGGTGGTGGTAATAGTAATGGATTGACACAGATGAATTCAAGATATAATTTGGAAGTAAAAGGTAGGGCATGGTGATGGATTAGATGTGAGGGATGTTGAAGGAAAGATAAGAATCAAGTATAACTTATAAATTATTGGCTTGAACAATAAGGCTAATAGTGGTTTAATTTACATAAATCATTCTCTAGGAGAGTCAACAATGTCCAGGCACCCAAAGGTAGTGGTAAGGAATAACACAAGGTCAACTACAAAGTTACTCATTTTGGTTTCAAAATGGCCTTAGTTTCTCCTTCCTCACAGATTGGTACATCTTGAGGAAAACTTCCACTTATTTATGTCTAGTGTCTTTTTAACTTTTAAAAAATCAACTCCATAGAGGTACAATTTGCATATAATCAATGCACCCATTTTATCTTTTTATTTTTTATTTACTTTTTTATTTGAGATTCTGGGGAGTATATGTGCAGGTTTGTTACAAACGTATATTGCATGATGCTGAGGTTTGAAGTACACTTGAACCCATCACCCAGAACATAAGCATAGTACCTAATAGACAGTTTTTCAACTCCTGTCAACCTTCTTCCCTCCTTCCTCTTCTATTCCCCAATGTCTGTTGTTCCCATCTTTGAATCTGTGTGTGCTCAATGTTTAGCTCCCACTTACAAGTGAGAACATGCAGTATTTGGTTGTCTGTTCCTCCATTAATTTGCTTAGGATAATGGCCTCCAGCGCATCCATATTGCTGCAAAGGACATGATTTATTTTTTGTGGTTGCATAGTATTCCATGGTATATATGTACCATATTTTCTTTATCCAGTCCATTGTTGATGGGCTGGTTTGATTCCATGTCTTTGCTATTGTGAATAGTGCTGCAATGAACATAGAAGTACATGTGTCTTTTTGGTAGAATGATTATTTTCCTTTGAGGATATATCCAGTAATGGGATCGCTGGGTCAAATGGTAGTTCAATTTTCAGTTCTTTCAGAAATCTCCAAACTGCTTTCCATAATCGTTGAACTAATTTGCCTTCCCACCAACAGTGTATAAGCATTCCCTTTTCTATGCAGCCCCCACCAACATCTGTTATTTCTTGACTTTTTAACAAAAGCTGTTCTGACCAGTGTGAGATGGTATGTCATTGTGGTTCTGACTTGCATTTCTCTGATGATTTGTGGTGATTGAGCATTTTTTCATGTGTTTATTGGCCATTTATATGTCTTCTTTTGAGAAGTATCTGTTCATGTCATTTGCCTTCTTCTTAATAGGGTTGTTTTTTGCTTGTTGAATTAAGCTCCTTATAGATTCTAGGTATGAGGCCTTTGTTGGTATAGCTTACAGATATTTTTCTCCATTCTGTAGGCTGTCTGCTTACTCTGTTGATGGTGTTTCTCTTGCTATGCAGAAGCTCTTTAGTTTACTTAAGTCCCATTTGCCAATTTTTGGTTTTGGTGCAATTGCTTTTGAGGACTTAGCCATAAATTATTTGCCAAGGCTGATATAGAGGAGGGTATTTCCTAGCTTTTCTTCTGAGATTTTTATAGCTTGAGGTCTTATGTTTAAGTCTGTAATCCATCTTGAGTTAATTTTTTTATATGGTGATAGCTAGGGGGCCAGTTTCATTTTTCAGCATATATGATTAGCCTGTTACCCCAGCACCATTTATTGAATAGGGAATCTTTTCCTCGTTGCTTATTTTTGCCAACTTTGTTGAAAATCAGATGGTTGTAGGTGTGTGGCTTTATCTCTGTGTTCTTTATTCTGTTCTATTGGTCTTAAGTGTGCATTTTAATGAGTTTTAACAAATGTATATACCGGTATAAATACTACTCCAATCAAGTTATTGTTTCTGCTGTATTACACTGAAAAGTTCCCTCATGTCCCTTTTCAGGCAATCCCCAACTCCACCCCCAGGAAACTACAGATCCATGTATTGTCACTGTAGTTGAGACTGTTGTAGAATTACATATAAATGGAATTATACAGTATGTAATATTTTGTGGATGCCTTTTTTCCCTCAAATCATCAATTTTTGAGATCTATTCATGTTGTTTGTTTTCTATTAGTAGTTTAGTCTTTTTGAATTTTGGAGTAGTATTCCATTGTATGAATTTACCACCACAGATTTGTTCATCCATTCAACCCAACTGTTGATAAAACAAAAATTGGCAAGTGGGACCTAAGTAAACTGAAGAGCTTCTGCACAGCAAGAGAAACACCATCAACAGAGTAAGCAGCCTACAGAATGGGAGAAAAATAAAAAGTACTGTTGATAAAGAGTTGGGTTGTTTCCAGCTGGAAGCTATTGTGAATAAAGCTGTTAGGCACATTTGTGCACAAGATTTTTTGTGAATATAAATTTTCATTATTCTTGGGCAAATATCTAGGAATGGAATGACTGGGTTTTATGGTATGTATGGTATATGTTTGACTTTGTAAGAAACTGCCAGACTGTTCTCTAAAGTGATTGTACCATTTTACATCCCCCTAGCAGTGTATGAGAGTTTCAGTTGCTTCACATCTTTACTAACACTTGATATGGTTAGTCTTTTTAAATTTAGCCATTCCAATGGCTATGTAATAGTATCTTATTGTGATTTTAATTTGCATTTCCCTAATGATTGCTGATGTTGAATTTTTTTCATGTGTTTATTGACCATTCGTATATATTTTTTGGGACATGTTCAAATCTTTTGTACATTTTTAGTTGAATTGGATGCCTTCTTTTTATTAAATTGCAATAATTCTTTAAATAACCTGTACAAATACATTTAATAAATATATACATTTAACAATTCAGTTGTTAAATGTATGTATTGCAGATTTTTTCCCCAGTCCTTGGCTTGTCTTTTTATTTTATTAATACTGTCTTTTTAAGAGCAGAAGATTTTAGTTTTTATAAAATATAAGTTGTCTTTTTTTTCTTTTATGGCTAGTGCATTTTGTGTTCTAAAATTTTTTGCTCACACAAACATCATGAAGATTTTTCTCCTATGTTTTAATCTGGATATTTTAAAGCTTTAGCATTTATATTTAGGAATGTGATATATTTGAATGTTATTTTTAATATAGTGTGAGGTAAGTGTCGAGGTTCATTTTTTTCCACACTGATACCAGTTGTTCTAGCATTATTTGGTGAAAAGACCATCTTTTCCCCCATTGAATTACTTTTACATATTGTTGAAAATTAATTGATCATAAATGTCCAGATCTCTCACTAGAATCTCTTTTCTATTCCCTTAATCTGTATGTCTACCCTTATGCCAATACCATACTGTTTTGATTACTGTAGATTTCCAAGTCTTGAAATCAGGTACCGTAAGTCATCTAATTTTGTTCTATTTTTTCCATATTGGTTTTGGATATTTTAGGTCCTTCGTATTTCATATAAATGTTAGAATCAGCTTGGCAACCTCTAAAAAATCAAAAGAAGAAGGCTGTTGTGATTTTAATTGGGATTGCATTGAATTCATAGATGAATTTAAAGAGAAGATAATTCACATCTTAATAATATTGAGTCTTTTGAGCCATAATAATGATATCTCACTCCATTTATTTAGGCCTTCTTTAATTTCTATTAGTCATGCTCTGTAGTTTTCAGTGAACAGGTCTCGTACACCCACTCCGATATGCATAATTATTCCTATTATTTTGTTTACTTTTTAAATGCTATTGTGAATGGTATTGTATTTTTATTTCATTTTCCAATTGTTTAGTGCTAGTATATAGAAATACAATTGATTTTTATACTAACCTTTAATGCTGTAACATTGCTGAATTCACTTATTAATTCTAATAGCTTTTTAAAGGACTTTATAGAATATTTTATGTATAACAGTGATGTAGTCCAGTTGTGCTATTATGTCAAAATACCATAAACTGCGTAGCTTATAAACAACAGAAATTTATTTCTCAGTTTTGGAAGCTGGGAAGTCCTCAAGGCACCAGCAGATTAGGTGTCTGATGAGGGTCCATTCCTTCTCAACTGTATCCTCACATGGTAGAAGGGGCTAGCTAGCTCTTTGGGGTCTTCTTTATAAGGGCACTAATTCCATTCATGAGAGCTTCACCCTCATGACTTAATCACCTCCTAAAGGCCACGCCTCCTAAATTCATCATTTTGGGGGTTAGGATTTCAACATATGAATTTTGGGGGGACACAACATTCAGACGAGACCATGTCCTTTATAAATAAAGACAATTTTACTTCACCTTTTCTAGACTGTATGATTTCCTTTTCTTGCTCTATTGCACTGGCTAGGAGGTTCAGTGCAGCACTGAATAGAAGTGTTTACAGTGGATATCCTTGCCTTGTTTCTGATCTTAGGATAGGGATTTAGTGTTTCACCATTAATTAAGATGTTAAGTATAGATTTTTTTTTTTTTTTTTTGGTAAATGTCCTTTATAAGAGAGTGTCCTTCTATTTCTAGTTTGTTGAGAAATTTTTTCATAAATGTATGTTAAACTTTCTGAAATTATTTTCCAGCCTCTTTTGAGATGATTGTATAGCTTTTCTCCTTTACTTTGTTAATGTGGTAAATTACATGATTTTCTAATGTTAATTCAACCTTACAGAATAGGGATTAAATACTGTTTTATCATAAGGGTATTATCCTTTATAGATATTACTGGATTTGATTTGCTATTTTGTTTAGGATTATATTATTTTGTTAAGGATGATGTCATCTATGTTCATACTAGTTGCAATCTTTTTTAAAAAAAGTTATTATAGTTTATTTTTGTCTGGTTTTGGTATCAGGGTATTGCTGGACTCATAAAATACATTGGCAAATGTTCTCCCTTCTTATCTTTTCTGGAAAAATTTACAGAAGATTTCTAGTAATTCTTCCCTAAATGCTTGATAGAATTAATCAGTGAAGCCATCTGAACCTGGAGTGAGTTTGGGAAAAAAATTTCATTGACAGATTCAATTAAATAGACATAGACCTCTTCAGATTTTTGACTTCTTCTTGTGTCAGTTTTGACAATTTATCTCTTTCAAGGAATTTGTCTATTTCATGCAATTTTTCAAACTTATTAGCATAAACTTATTTATAATGTTCCTTTTTTTTGAGACGGAGTCTTGCTCTGTCACCCAGGCTGGAGTGCAGTGGCCGGATCTCAGCTCACTGCAAGCTCCGCCTCCTGGGTTCACGCCATTCTCCTGCCT
>NW_012114599.1:4521813-4543792 GCF_000951035.1 Colobus angolensis palliatus | reverse complement strand
GGTATTGGCCAAGCTGGTCTCTTAACTCCCGACCTCAGGTGATCCACCCACCTTCTCGGCCTCCCAAAGTGCTGGGATTACAGACATGAGCCACCATGCCTAGCCCCTTTTTATTCTTTTAATGTCTATAGGAACTGTAGCAATGTTCCCTATTTCAGTCCCAACAGTGCAAGTAGCTGAGACTACAGACACATGCCACCATGTATGGCTAATTTTTATAATTTTTTGTAGAGATGGCATCTCAGTATGTTACCCAGGCTAGTCTCAAACTCTGGAGCTCAAGCAGTCCTCCCACTTTGGGGTCCCAGAGTGCTGAGATTACAGGCAGGAGCCACCATGCCCATCATTAATTTGTGTTTCATCTCTCTTTTTCTTCTTGAGCGGTCTAGCTTAAGGTTTATCAATTTTATTAATTTCTTCAGAGAACTGGCTTTTTATTTCATTGTTTTTCTCTGTTGTTTGTTTTCTATATCTTTTCTTTCTTTTCTTTTATGTTTTTCAATTCCTTATTTCTAATTACTTGGAGTTTAATGTAGACTTTTCTAGCTTCCAAAAGCTAATTATTTGGGGCTTCATGTAAATTTTTCTAGCTTCTGAAAGTGAAAGCTTAGGTCATTGATTCCAAACCTTTTTTTCTAAGATGCAAGGTCTCACTGTTGTCCAGGCTGCTCTTGAGCTCCTGGGTTCAAGTGATCCACCTGCCTCAGTCAAATCTTTTTTCTTTTTTTTTTTTTTGAGACCGTATCTCACTCTGTTGCCCAGGCTGGAGTGCAGTGGCGTGATCTTTGCTCCCTGCAAGCTCCACCTCCCAGGTTCACACCATTCTCCTGCCTCAGCCTCCCAAGTGGCTGGGACTATAGGCGCCTGCCACCACGCCCGGCTAATTTTTTGTATTTTTAGCAGAGACAGGGTTTCACCGTGTAAGCCAGGATGGTCTCAATCTCCTGACCTCGTGATCCGCCCACCTTAGCCTCCCAAAGTGCTGGGAGCCACCGCGCCCAGCCGTCAAATCTTTTTTCTGATGTAAGCATTCAAAGCTGCAAATTGACCCCGTAAGCCCTACTCATCCAACGAATTTTGATATGCTATATTTTAATTTGGTTCAACATATTCTTAATGTTTCTTATGATTTATTTGACCTATACATTTTTAAAGCAGTATGTTGTTTAACTGCCAAATATTTGAGAGTTTTCAGGACATCTTTTTTGTTATTGATTTTCAACTTAATTTTAGTTTGGTCAGAGAATAGAGTCTGGATAATTTTAATCTTTAAGTTATTGGAGAATTGTTATATAGCCCATCATATGGTTTATCTGGGTAAATGTTTCATGTACACTTGAAAAAAACATATATTCTGCCCTTGTTTGAGGTACTGTTTTGTAAATATCAGTTAAAACAAGTTGGTTAATAGTGTTATTGTCGTATTCTACATCCTTGCTCATTTTATGTCTGCTTGCTTTGCCAATTACTGAGAGTGGAGTGGTGAAATCTATATAACATATATGTATGTGTCTATATTTCTGTTTATTTCTGTCAGCTTCTGCTTCATGTATTTTGAAGCTCATATTTGTTGCATACATATTTAGGATTGTTATGTTGTCTTTTTGATGATTTGACTCCTATGTCTTTATGAAACGTCTCTCTTTATCTTTGGTAATATTCATTCTTTGAAGTCCACTGTATCTGATATCAACACAGCTACACTAACCTCATGATTAGTGTGCCCATGGCATATCTCTTCCCATTCATTTATGTTTTACCTACCTATCTCATCATATTGTGTATGCATTTCTTTCTTTTTTTGATTTGTTTTGTTTTGTTTTTGAGACAGGGTGTCACTCTGTCACCCAGATAGTAGTGCAGTGGCCTAATCTTGATTCACTGCAACCTCCACCTCCACAATCTTGGCTCAAGCGATCCTCCCACCTTGACCTCCCAGGTAGCGGGGACTACAGGTGCACACCACCATGCCCGGCTAATTAACAATTTTATTTTATTTTATTTTTTTGTAGAGGTGAGGTCTCACTTTGTTGCCCAGGCTGGTCTTGACCTCCTGGGTTCAAGCAATCCTCCTGCCTCAGCCTCCCAAATTGTGATTAGTGGCATGAGCCACTGCTCCCAGCTGTGTATGCATTTCTTGTGGACAGTTGTATAGTTGGGTCTTGGATTTTGAGCCCATCTGACAAATTTTTCTTTTTAATTGTACTGCTTAATTGAGTTGAATTGAATTATTGATACAGTTATGTTTAAGTTTTCTATCTTGCTATTTGGTTTCTATTTGTCTTATTTGTTCATTGTTCTTTTTTCCTCTTATCTGTCTTCTTTTGTATTATTTTTAATTTCAGTTTTCTCTACTTTTGGCTTAGTGGCTATAACTCTTTGTTTAGAATTTAGGGGTTCCCTAAGGTTTAAACTATATAACTTTAACTCATATTCACCTTCACATAATATGATACCATTTCACATATAATATTAGAAGTGTTAAGAATGTACTTCCACTTCCCCACCCTCTCCTTTATGCTGTTATCATACATTTTACTTCTACAGATATCATAAACCTCACAATACACTGGCATTATTCTTTCTTTAATTTTCCTTGAAAGCAACTTAAAAAAAGAAAAATGTTTGTATTTACCCATGTATTTACCATTTTCAGTGCTCCTCATTGATTTATATATATACCTGAGTTTCTATGTAGTATTAATATCATTTTCCTTTCACTTGAAGACCTTCTTTAATTATTTCTCACTGTGCGAGTCGTAATATCATCTTTTTTTGGCAAGAAAAGTTTTGTTTTTTCCTTTATCATTGTAGTATCTTTTCAATGAACATAATACTGAGTTGATGTCATTTTTTAAACCCTTTTCTCTGGATAAATTATTTTTTATTTTTTGAGGTGTTAGTAAGTTTATTTTTCAAAATAAATTTTATTGTATGTATTTGAGGTTTATAACATGATGTTGTAGATACACAGATAGTAAAGTGGCGACAATAGTGAAACAGATTAACATGTCTATAATTTCATATAGTCACTTTTTTGTGCGTGACAAGAGCAACTGAAATTCTACGTGTCTAACAAAAATTCCTAATACAGTACAGTAATGGTTAATACTGAGTGTCAACTTGGTTGGATTGAAGGACGCAAAGTATTGATCCTGGGTGTGTCTCTGAGGGTATTATCAAAGGAGATTAACATTTGAGTTAGTGGGCTGGGAAAGGCAGACCCCCCGCCCCCCCGGCTTAATCTGGTGGGCACAATCTACTCAGCTGCCAGTGTGGCTAGAATATAAGGCAGGCAAAAAAAAAAAAAAAAAGACTAGACTGGCCTAGCCTCCCAGCTTACATCTTTCTCCTATGCCAAATGCTTCCTGCCCTCGAACAACGGACTCCAAGTTCCTTAGTTTTGGGTCTCAGACTGGCTCTCCTTGCTCCTCAGCTTGCAGATGGCCTATTGTGGGACCTTGTGATCATGTGAGTTAATACTTAATAAATTCCCCTTTCTATATATATCTAGCCTATTAGTTATTTCCCTCTAGAGAACCCTGACCAATACAAGTACAATTTTATTAACTGGATAAGGAATTTACTTTGTTTTTTTTTTTAATACTTGAAAATTTTCATTCCATTGTCCCCTGGCTTCTATTATTTCTGACGAGAAATCAAAAGTACACTCATTTTTGTTATTTTGAATGTACTGTCTTTGGGGAGTGGTGATTGTAAAATTTTCTCTTTATCACTGGTTTTCAGTAATTTGATTATGATGTGCCTTAATGTTATTTTCTTTGTATTTACTCTGCTTTGGGTTTGCTGGCCTTATGTATCTTTGGTTTTATGATTTTCACCAAGTTTTGGGCTTATTCCTTTGAATATATTTTTGTGCCATTTCTTTCCCCATTCTTGTGGGGCATCAATTATGTATACGTTAGGCAGATGTTATCTAATGTGTCACCAAGGCTCTGTTGTTCTTCGTTTTTTACCCCTTTCTCTCTCTTTCAGTTTGGTTAGTTTCTATCACTCTTACCAGTATTTTCTTCTGAACTAACTAATCTGATGTTAAGCCTATCCAACAAACTTTTCGTTTCAGTTATTATATATTTTTTACTCTAAGAGTTCATTTGTTTTCTTTCCTTTTGGTTTTCACTTCTCTTTTCATTATGTTTCTATTTTTCTTTAATTTTTGAATATGTTTGTATTATCCTTTTATATACTTGTTGTTCTGCTAAATCCATCATCTTTGTCACTTCTGAGTCCGCTTCTATGGTTAAATTTTCTTGAGTTTCTTTTATCATACTTTTTTTATTCTTTAAAAGTCTAGTAAGTTTTTGAGGATGCAGGATATTGTGAACATTACATTGTGGAGGGTCTGAATTTATTTTTTGTTTTGGTAGTCAGTTAAGCTACTTGCAGATCTGTTTGGTTCTTTCAAGGCTTAGTTTTGGTTTTGTTTTTTGGGGTTTTTTTAAGCTTTTGGGGGACATGTCTAGTGTGACCTTTACTTTATGCTAGTTTAACCCTACTATTAAAACCTTACCTTTTGGTGTTTTCACTGAATGCCGCTGTTATTTAATAATATCTCTCCACTACAGCTAGAAGGAACTGGAACATCTTACAAACTATTGTTTTTCTGCCTAGTCTCATGGAGTCTCACACTGCAACACACAGCTTAGTGCTCAGGCAAAGATTCAAGGAGGACTCTGCACCAGTTTCTGAAACTCTACTTATGCATAGCTCCCTCTTCTCTGGTATTGTGCCCTGAAAATTTCAGCCACCTCAGCCTCCCCTAATTTCATCTCTACCTCATCAACTTAATGAGTCATCCACTTTCTGCTTGGAGTGATCTTAAGGCTCACTTCACTTGTTTCCCTTTTATCAGAGATCACAGTCCTTTGCTGCCTGTTGTCCAATAGCTGAAAACAATGGTTCCATACATTTTGTCCAATTTTCTAATTGTTTATAATTGGAGGTCAACTCTAGTACCAGCTTTCAGTCATCACTAGAAGCAGAAGCGTTTTAATGCCTTTTAAATATAATAGTTTATTGTTTAGAAATTTACTTATACATCATACCGCAGTGATTTATTGAGTACCTATGATGTGCTAGGTACCATGCCAGGATTTGGGGATACAAAGGAATAACTCTTTCTATCTTCAAGGAAGCTCACGGTCTATTAGAGACGACAAACATGTAATATAAATAGTTAGAAAGGTGTTTGGGAGCTCAAATGAGGTCATAAGTAACTATATGGTGTGGGGTAGAGGTATTTATGAAGCAATTAGTCTGGTGTTATAGGTGTTCTCCAGGTTGAGGGCTGGCAAAAAAAAAAAAAAAAGGCATTCCAGTCAGAGCAATAAATGGAAAGGTACAGAGTTATAAAATAGCACAGTGTGTTTATAGAGTTAGTTTCTTTAATCATTCATTTAATAAATGTGTCTGTAGGTGTGGGTGCGGTGGCTTATGCCTATAATCCCAGCGCTTTGGGAGGCCAAGGTGGAGGATCACTTGAGCCTGGGAGTTTGAGGTTACAGTGAACTATACTTGCACCACTACATTCCAGTTTGGATGACAGAGTGGAACACTGTTTCAAAAACGATAAATAAAACAATAAATATTAGATGCTGTGCAATGTGTTAAATGTTGGGCATCCAAAGGGGGAGTAAGATGTTCATGACTTCTGCCTTCATAGAGCATACAGTCTACTGTTTAGTGTGAATGGAGCACAAGGTGCCTAGATAAGGATAGTATTTATGGACAAGATGGCAGGAATGGCCAGTTCAAGGCAGATTGTAAGCTACCTTAAATACTGCCCTAAGAGGCTAGCTATTGTTCTGAAATCTACTGGCCTCTATACAAATTTCACATATTTACCCCAACATATGTATATATTTATTAATAAACTCTATAATGTATACTACTGTGCTGATATATACACTGTAAAATATACAAAAAATAAATATAAATGGGATAATTTAAATGTAAATAGACATGCTAGTATTCTCTTCCTGCATTCCGTGCACCATCTTGCACATCCTGGGTTCACACGCCTTACTTTGTAAACTAGTAGGAAATGGGAAGCATTGAAGCTTCTTATGCAGCAAAAGGATTTGATCAGAATTCTGATTCATAAAGATTCTGAATATGACTTTTATTTTAGTTGTGCTGAATAATGTTTTTAAAAGCATAGGAGAAGCTAGGCTCACATGATTCCTTCCAGTTCCAGAGTTTTATAGCTCGGTGTGCTCCTTAGAAGAGGTTAGCAATCTAACCTAGTGTTGTTGATTAGTTGTGTTATTAAGATACAATACACTAGACTAACGAAGTGACTTAAAATAGACTCTCCAGTATGGAGTTGGTATTCCCTGCAGTGAAACTGACTTTGTTACTTGCAAGCCACCACTTTATAAATAAATGAGTCACAGCAAACAATCCAACTGGTTTCCTATATAGATATTTCAGTGGGATAGGTCTCAGTTTTCATAGATATGCTATACTTTTTTTATTAAAAAAAAAAAAAAACAAAACCGGCCGGGCGCAGTGGCTCACACCTGTAATCCCAGCACTTTGGGAGGCCGAGGCAGGTGGATCACGAGGTCAGGAGATCGAGACCATCTTGGTTAACACGGTGAAACCCCGTCTCTACTAAAAATAAAAAATAAAAAAAAATAAAAAAAAAATTAGCCAGACGTGGTGGCGGGCGCCCGTAGTCCCAGCTACTCAGGAGGCTGAGGCAGGAGAATGGTGTGAACCCGGGAGGCGGAGCTTGCAGTGAGCTGAGATGGCGCCACTGCACTCCAAACTGGGTGACAGAGCAAGACTCTGTCAAAAAAAAAAAAAAAAAACCAAAGAAGTTGATTTGTATAAGGCAATGCTTCTTAAACGGAAGTAATAAATCTGACAGGAATTTTTTTTTTCCTAAATAAACTTTGGCAAATTACTTTTTGATTCATCCATATTATACCTAGAAGTGGAAAAATAAAGGTGGGGCACAGTATCCAAAAAGCTAGACTAAGGGAGCAGAACTGGGCAGTTTTAGAGGCTCCAGAAATCCGTGGTACAGGGTAGCAGGCAAGCTGCAGTAGGGCAGCTGAAGACATAAGGCAGATGAGATGCCAGGTTGTTTAGAAGGCTAGTAACTGGGAAGAAAGAATTAGGACCAGTTACTTCCAAATCAGGAAGACACAATTACCAGAGTTAGGACCCAGATGTGCAAGAGTTTGGAGAATGCATGTAAAAAATCAGCCCCAAGGAAAACCTCAATGACTGAAGAGGCGGCTTGCTTCAGCTCAGCAGGTCTCTGTGCAAACACTAAGGCGGTTACCAGGGTAACTTAGGTGCAGCTGAGAACCTGACTGGAATGGGACACAAAAAGGCTGAAAGAAAGATGGTTTGCAAGTAGTCAGTGTGCCCCAAATTCATCTTCCTAATGAAACATTTATATTACTTATTTCTGAACTTCCAACAGTTCTTTTATGGTTTTAAAAATATTCTCTCAGAGAATAAAGGGAAGTGTTCTTCCTAAATTATATGAGAATGTATTAACTGTATCTTTATATATACATTTTCTGTGCAGTTTAAGAGCAACAATACATAAACTCATTTTACCAATTGGAAAACTATGACAAGAAAACTTAGGTAGGAGAGGGTTCAGTTTGTTTTTGTCGGTTTCCCCCCAGCTTTGATTTTGTTCCCTGCCTAAATACTGTAATTGCTTTGTAGCACATGCACTTTTCTTTTGCCCCACTTTACCTCACCTCTCTCAAACAACTGAGGTAACATCATATCACAAGCCAAGAACATTCTCATTCTGAGTTCACTTGGCAGTAGATAGAACAGTACTCCAACTTGACAGCCATTGTAGCAGGTAAGAGGGAAAAAAAATGGGTTACCAATTTGACACACTGCTGTTGAAAGCTGTCCTAAGGCTAGTAGTGGGTGTTCGCTAACACCAAAATGGGCCATGGCTAGAGGCACCTGTAGAATTGTTAATGACAGTCATTTAGCTTTCATTCATTTTCCAGTTCAAATTATTTTAGAATACTTTGTTAGTTCGAACATGTTTGTTTAAGTCATTTTAGTAGTAATGCTTTTCTACAGGAGGCAATTAGGTATTCTTCATTTTACAGCTCTTGAATAATAGCCTAGAAAACTGCAATTGCACAAGCAAAGTGCAGATAAACACTAGATTATCATATTAAAGTTCTTATTAGTCTGTCAGAAGAATTTGTTTGCACTGAATGCTTTTTAGTTTATTATCCATTTTTTTTAAAGTCAGACTTTCCCCCAATGTTAGTTTAGTTTTAAAGAAATTAATCAGTCTACATTTTTACTAGGAAACTAGTCTTTACTTCACGTCACTGCCACCATTAACTTCAGCCTAAAATAGCAAATTTCCCTTTAAAATTTTAAAAATATGTATAATTTTAATTTTTTTTTCTGGGCTACCCAATGGCTTCTCTACTACAAGCTGTATTAGAAAAGGTGAACCTCTTCCTATGTCAGATGTGACTGCATTGTTAAGAAGCCTATCAGTAATCCTAAACCCAGTATGACAGTGATTGTTTAAAATCATAGTAAGTTTCCCATGTGTTTGCAGAGTTTCCTCGGTATTTGAAAAGCCACCAGGCGGGCCTGGTGGCTCGCGCCTGTAATCCCAGCACTTGAGGAGGTTGAGGTGGGCGGATCACAAGGTCAAGAGATTGAGACCATCCTGGCCAACATGGTGGAAACCCCGTCTCCACTACAAATACAAAAATTAGCCGGGCATGGTGGCGTGCGCCTGTAGTCCCAGCTACTCGGGAGGCTGAGGCAGGAGAATCACTTGAACCCGGGAGGCGGAGCTTACAGTGAGCTGAGATCCCAGCCTGGGCGACCGAGCAAGACTCCATCAAAAAAAAAAAAAAAAAGAGAGAGAGAGAGAGAGAGAGAGAAAGAGAGAAAGAGAGAGAAAGAAAGAAGAAAAACCCCCAAATTAAAGTGTTTGTAAATTTACATGGATATTTATGTTTTGCCTATCAAACTACATATGCTTTCTTTTCAACTGTGGTTTCATCTTCTGGAAGGGAGAAACCATGTCTTTGGCAACTATTTCTCTTGTTTCATTCAACATTCAGGGAAGTGTTAAGAAAGTTAGACTATCAGTTAATATTGCTCAGTTTCTATTTGAAATAGGGTGTTTTTTCCCCAAGATCTGAAGAGAATACACAGAGATTCCCCCTCATAAAATCTAAAAGCTACCTTCCCTTTGTTGCAGGCATTATTGCAGGTTAAAAACAGAAGGAAAGAAACTGAATTTACCTTAGAGTGTCATAAAAAATTACCAAGAAGTCTAAAATCCTGCCACCTGCTCTACGTGAAAACTCTCCTAGTGGGAAACCAAAGCAAAAACAGTGTTTCTTCTATAATAATTCCTCCGAGTATCTATTATCTTCCAAATGGGGCCAAAGCCTCTCAAGGGAAAGGAAATACTCTAAAATTGTAGGGTGCAACATAATTTGTGATTTGTTTTCTTTTATAAGTAAAATTGCATGGTATTTTTGCCACCTGTTTATAACTGTGTGGGTCCTCGCATGAGGAATATTGTTGGGTCCAGAAGAAAAATAGACAAGTAGGAGGCATGCACCACTCTTTCAGATACCATCTGATTAATTGCCTCTGACATTCCATGACCTTTGTCTGCTCCAGCACGTGTGGTCAGTGACAGAGGCCTTGGACTGCCAGTTTTGCTATCTTCACTGGCAGAGGGGTAGAACCGACACTTTTGTAGCCACTGGCAAGACTAAGCCTTCAAGTGAGGAAGAAGATTATTTCTGGGTTGTCTGAACTGCCAAGTTAGCTCCCCAAATGGTTTGTGCCACAGCAGGTTTGATCTTTTCATTACATCCTGAGTTACATTGATTTCCTTTGGCTTTTTGACATGGAGAAAACAAGACACAAGAAAATGAACCAAGACCAGTTCTTCAGTATTTAAGAACTATTCCAATCAAAATGAAATAGTCTGGGTGTATTGACAAAGCTAGCTTGGAATATTAACAAAGTTAATTCAGGTCAGGATACCTGACAGAAATGACTTGTCAGTGGGCAAGGAATTAATTTATTGTGTTCATCTGAACTTCCAATGAGCTTATATCAAGGTAGTGAATATAACCAGATTATGGTTTGCCTGTTGCACAAACAGCAAATGCCATCTTTCAGATTTCCTGGGGGGTTATATTCAGTTCTTATGGACAGCTTAGCATAGCAGTTAAGAGCACAGATGCTGGAGTCAGACTGCATGGGATTCAATCGCAACTCTGCCACTTTCTGGTAAATATGGGCAAATTACTTAATCTATGTGCTTCAGTTTCCTTATCTTTAAAATGGGGATAATTGTGGTACCTACTTCCTAAGGTTGTAGTGAGTTATAATCAGTGACTTGCTAGGTGTGAAAGCACTTTAGCATAGTGCCTGATATCGGGAAAGCAGTATACAAGTGGAGTGGTAGCAGTGGGTGGTTTATATATGACATACATGTCGTTGCAACAACTTTTAGCACCAACTCTTATCTTTTGTGGTTGGATATTGGATATTTTGAGGACATTTGGGGAGTATGTCAAGCCTGGTTTCTTTTATTCTATTCAACCTATTTTTCAGGGTGCCTTATTTAATAAAAGTTGATTTGGTGCTTTGGAAATACAAGCTAATTTGATGAATTATAATTCATATAAGGACATCAGGGTAACTTAAAAGCACATAATGCATTTGTAAATATTTGGGATTGGTTTATGTTTTGGATTGTCGGAACAGCTACCCTTGACCCCAACTTGGTTGACCCAGTGCATGCATGTGAATTTATAGCAGTCTTGGGTTTTTGCCCAGCGGGAAGCATCTATCAAGTACCCAGCAAATACTCATTTCCCTCCTGCTTGAAAACAGCTTTTCTTGTGGAACACATATCCTTGCACTTAATACCTGGGTTCTGAATGTTCACATTAACAGACAATTTGAGTTATTTTACTATTGATGTGTCATCAAATATGAAGATGACTATCAATAATATGACTTTTGGTAAAATGAAATAGAAGGAGTGCTTTAAATAGAAGCAGCATTAGAAAAATGAACAGTGGTTCTTAATACTTAAAAAACACCAGTTTTAACAATACAACACAAAGAAATATCGCCTATGATTTTGTTCCCCTTTTATGTAGAGTGTTATTTTGAAACACCCCATTTTGAGTATTTGAGAGACTGAGCTCTTCTGCCTGGATAACCTCCAGGTGCAAAACATAGGAATGTCTGTGAATACACGCTGGGTTGCACATAATTTAACAGCATGGGCTTTGGAGTTATGCTACCTGTCCTCATATCCTCGCTTTGCCACTCTCTGGCTGTATGGTTTGGCCAAGTTACCTAACCTCTGTAGTCCTCAGTTTCCTCATGAATCACAGGGTTGTGAGAATGAAATCAATTAACAATATAAATGAAGCACATCACACACCGCCTAATTGTTAGTAAAAGTTAGTTGCTGCTACTGCTACTTTACTATTACTATTAATGGTGCTTTGCTGTTACTATTACTACTAATAATAATGTCATTATTCAACCCAGCTTTCTTTCCCTAACAAAATCACCAAGAAGTACTGTGTGGAGAGCATGCCCCCTGTAATGTTGCTATTGAAAAGATTAGAGATATTCTCAAGCTTCCTTTAATATCTCAATGTTAATCCACCAGCCATGATTTTCCAAAGCCTTTTTGAACATCTGAACATGTCCATCTAGTGCTGCCTCTTGAAATCATGAGTTCCAAGATCTTCCTGGGCTATACAGAAATTGACATAGAGTGACCAAGGCCACTTGGTTCCAGCATCATGAAGTGGTGCCTCCCTCCTTTTTATGTTACAGACTTGGTGAACATATCACTTTTGATCTCCTTCAAACACACTGAGAGTGATTTTTTATAAATCCCTATTGCCCCCCCCTTTATCCCACACATTACCTTCTAAGCCTAAAGAATCTTTCAGGTAATGTTATAAATATATAAATATCTTCTTAAATGGCAACTTTTCCCCCAGTAAAATGACATTCAAGAGTAAGACAGTGGTTGTTTCTCTATCATCATTTCTAATTTTTCTAGATTCTAGCATAAATAACCGATAGTTGCCTATTCTTTTTATAAGGTACATCTTTTCAAGCTCCTTTCAAATAATTATAGAGAAAGATGGTCTTATGCACCTATTCAGTCTGCCCCTGACTTGGGCAAACATGCCTTCTATGTATTAGGAACAGCAGTTTTCCCAGCTGAGATGATAACACAGTCCTAGTCTTGCAAAAACCCAGCCCCAGACCTAAGGCAGTAGACTCAAATACATGCATGTGACAGTCATTTGTTGTTGCTGTTATAGAGCCAAGTTCCATTGTTCAGAATGTCTGTGATATTATATATATATATATAATTTTGAGACAGGGTCTCACTCTGTCACCCAGGCTGGAGTGCAGTGGTGTAAACTTGGCTCACTGTTACCTCTATCTTCTGGGCTCAAGCAATCCTCCCACCTCAGCCTCCTGAGTAGCTGGGACTACAGGCGCACACCACCAAACCAAAATAACTTTTGTATTTTTGTAGAGATGGGGTTTCGCCTTGTTGCCCAGACTGGTCTTGAATTCCTAAGCTCAAGTGTTCTGCCCGGCTTAGCCTCCCAAAGTGCTGGGATTATAGGCATGAGCCACTGCACCCAGCTGTGATATATTTTTATCTGATCCCCAGCATGAACCAGGACTTTAGAAGAGACATGCCGTCCTTGCACCGATATTAACTATCACATTTCCCAGCATCTACTGAGCTGTCTTCACCCATCTTGCTACCTGACATCCTGAAATTTGGGTGAAAGTCTTCTCTGGCTTACTATTCTGAAAGGCTTGGGTTGTTTCCAGACCCCTTACCTTATTTGTTTGCATTTTATCATACAGACATAGTAAAATGGTAATGAATATGCTATTTTATATTTTTTCCTCCTATATAAAAATAATTAGTGGAAACTATTTGTAAAGGAAGATACATTTACTTTTGTTGGCTGAAAGTTATCTTGATTGCCAGTCTGAATAGTGCCATGGATGGTATAGGCAGGCCTGGGGCATAGATGGGAACAAACCTAAAAGATAAGCAAAGAATGGGTGGAGAGAGGATAAGGGTGCAGAGAAAACAGAGGCTCATCTGGTAGAAAGAAGTAAAGTGCCCTCTGA
The DNA here is from genome assembly GCF_000951035.1 of Colobus angolensis palliatus. Lineage (NCBI taxonomy): Eukaryota > Metazoa > Chordata > Mammalia > Primates > Cercopithecidae > Colobus > Colobus angolensis. Next base: position 4,530,580 of record NW_012114599.1, on the reverse strand, counting down.
AAGTGTCTCAAGTGCTTCCTAGTGGCACTGGTGCCATAGGCAGCTGTGTTGAGTCAAGCTGAATATCTTCCTGATTTCCACTACTTCCTGCAGCTGAAAAGGGCACAGGTCTATCATACACATTTATTGTAATTTAGGGAGCGAACACGGTCCAGGTATTTGAAAAGAAGACTGGTTGTCAGGAAGCGTTCCTTCTGCTTCTCTGGATTGTGTGTCTGTGATTATGTGTGTGACTTTAAGAGTAGTATCCAACCTTCTCTCTACACAGATCCTCCTGCTTGTGAGATAAGGTGTGCCCTGGCTGGGGTGTTGGCAAGCCCGGTGAACATGTGTGAACTACTCTGGGGGAGAGAATTGTGAGGGTGGGGAGGGGGTGCCCCTGGGTCCAGCCTTCCCAGAGCATAAAAAGAAGTGACACCCCCCTGGGATCCAGCCACTCTGAGGCTCAGGGAGGGCTTGGTAAAGGACTTCTTCCAGGGTATGAAACAGTTAATTTTTCTTTGTCTGAATAAAGATAGAACATACAATTACCCATGGATGATTCTCAGGCAAAGGCTCATATTGAGTGTCCGCTGTGTTTATGGCATAGTTGTAAGCCTAATGGATAATTAAGAACACCTAATCCTCACTCTGAAGGCAAAGACAGTAAAATAGGGGAGGGGGGAGGCAGACTGACAGGAAACACATACATAGAACCCTATAAATCAGTATTATAATATCAGTCAGTGACATGTCTCACTACATTACTTTTGTTTAGCATGCATTATACTTTTTAAAAAACTCCCAATTAAATTATTTTCTATGAGTATATTGAAAGCTCTTCTATCTTATTTGTAAGAGTTTGGCTATTTAATATTCCTTCGAAAACATTAATGAAAATAAGATTTTCCAATTAGTCAAGTAAATTCAGGAGCACTGTGTAAGGCATGGAGAGGGTGAGAGATGAGGGAACTCAAATTAATTTATCAAAACATTAAAGAAACAGTATGGAACAACTAACAAATAATATGAAAAGATATATAAGTCTATGCAAGTATAATGAATGGACTATTTTGAAGTTATCCAAATGAATGGAATATTGTGATAGGTTGGAAAAGTGAGAGAGGTCTAGATGGAGGAAAAAGGGCTTAAACAGCTCTTAAAAGACAGGTAGGAGCTAGATGGGTAAAGATGAGATGAGTTTTCTAGCTAAAGGAAATAGCTAACCTGTAAAATTGTTTTTAAAATTTTAATAGTAAAAGCCATACTCATTCTTACTTATTACTTGTTGGGAAAGAATAAAATATTTCCAAAAGAATTTGGGTGTTTGAAAAAATTATAGAAATATTCTGTATTTTTCTCAGAAAAAATTTAAATATTCTATTTAAAAGTGACCTTCAGCCTTTCTGGTGTGAATCAGAAATGTTTCTGTATTTAAATACCATTGCAACTTTAGTTACATCTTTTCCCTGTGAGCCTGGAAAGATAAGATGCTGATGTTCTCACTCATAGGTGGGAATTGAACCATGAGAACACTTGGACACAAGGGGAACATCACACACCGGGGGCTGTTGTGGGGTGGGGGGAAGGGGAAGGGATAGCATTAGGAGATATACCTAATGTAAATGACGAGTTAATGGGTGCAGCACACCAACATGGCACATGTATACATATGTAACAAACCTGCACGTTGTGCACATGTACCCTAGAACATAAAGTATAATAATAATAAAAAAAGATAAGATGCTGGTATCATACCTGAGATCAATTAACATTTTTATAGTGTGTAGATATGATTAATATTAATACATTATAATAAAATAGACTAATTAGAGTTAGCGGCAAACTGTTGAGATGGTGGTATTGATGAAATATCTCTGCCCATTGCAGGAGAGTTGCAGCAATCCACTCATAGAGTGATTACCCCTTGTGACAAAAGACAATATCTTCATATTTCTTCATTTTAAGTCAAAGCATAAACGTAGGCAGAGATGTTTTTAACTAACATGACTATGATCGTCTATGTGCCATTATCTAATTGCTCACAGAAATCAAACTGTACAAGTGCCGAGGAATCTGAATCCAGTCTTGAGCTGTCAGTGGAGAATGTCAGTCATTTCAGTAAATTGCCCCCTTAGTGTCATCCTGTATAATTGTTTAATTTTAGGCCTAAAAACCTATGAAAGAAATTTCGTGTAAAATGTACCAAAATAACTGTCCCATTTAAAACATTTTATGCCATGCTTAGAAATGAAAATGGACCCTACAACAAGTAAGTCTATACGTTGTTTTATCAAAGTACCCAGATGCAATGGTAACAACTTGGCTTGTGTGTTCTCTAAAAAATTATCACGTTTTCAAATTATGCATTTAACCTGTGTTAACATATGGAAGTTTTGATGTAGTTTCCTTTCTGAATCAACTCCGAAGAGTCAAAAGTGATTATCAAAGCTGAAAAGGCTTTTTGTATTTTCTTCAAATGTTAAAGCCATGTGTGTGAACAAGGCTGATGAATTTGCTGTTTTATTTCGTTGACATCTTAATTCAAAATGTAAACTGAAGTTTCTTTTCATTTCTTTGCACTGTTAATATTATTCTGTTTTTGGTTAGCTTGGGTAAAAACTGTTCACTGGTGTCATTTTTTATAATTGGCCTTTTATATCTTGGGGTTTTTGGTAAGCAAATAAATATTTTAAATGTAATTGGTGCAATTACTGTATGTGCATTGAACAACTTTATATTGAGCTTCATGTCATGTCACATTTTTATGCTAGTTTTTTTTATGATTTTTTTAATTGTATGTGGTATTCTTCTGAAATATATAATTACCAACTCACCCTGAGTTGGAGAAGCAAGAGTTCTGTCGTTCTCTCAAACAGACTTGTATTGAAAGATGTGAAAAAGCTTGCTTTATTCTAACATTCTTTCCCCTTCGATAAAAGTGGTTCATGTCTATGTTATTTTTACATCTTGTACAATCCCAGCATCACACTGTTCTAGTAGGAGTACAAGCAGATAACCCAAGCTTAGTCCAGATTTGATTTGGGAGAAACTAGAAGGCTGGGAAAGGAATATAGAAGGTTTTGATGAGTAGGAGGCCAGGGGTAAAAGCAGAAAGAAATAAGAATAATGTAACCATTAGCTAAACATGAAGTTTTACCCCTGGTCCTGCCTTCGTGGCATCACATAACATGGAGAGCTTTAAGACAGCATATTTGTTCTAGCTTCACCTTTTCTCAGAATGCCACCCGGCAGCACTTTCAGGCCACATACAAACCACAGCGGAGAGGCTAGGGCAAGGGTTAGTGTGAGGGTGAGCCCAAGGAGAAGGGGAAAGTAGCACAGCCCTGGGCTCTAGGAAGTTTTGGAGAGGTTTTAGAATGGCAGAATGAAAAGTAGTGTCAAACAAAACCAAAAGGTCCTTATTAAAATCCATTAGCAAAAAGAATCTAGACCGGGCACAATGGCTCACACCTACAATTCCAGCACTTTGGGAAGCCGAGGCAGGTGGATCACTTGAGGTCAGGAGTTCAAGACCAGCCTGGCCAACATGGTGAAACCCCGTCTCTAGTAAAAATACAAAAATCAGCTGGTCATGGTGGTGGGTGCCTGTAGTCCCAGCTACTCGGGAGGCTGAGGCAGGAGAATCGCTTAAACCCGGGAGGCGGAGGCTGCAGTGAGCTGAGATCACACCACTGCACTCCGGCCTGGGCAACAGAACGAGACTCCGTCTCAAAAAAAAAAAAAAAACACTAAGAGGAGTCAAAGTCTAAGTCTAAGATAATCATTTAAAAAGCGGAAAAATGTTGGACCCCAAATACTCTCTTCCACGGGGTATTAAGACTGACTGTGACTGGAAGATAGTGTCCTACTGAAGAGCCAGAAAAAAAAATTATCTTTGCTCAGTGTTGAACTATTCTGTTATAAAGCATTGTACACATTAAGCAACACTTATGACCATTGTAATCCTACATGTGTTCCCATTCCATGTTTAATAATTTCTCTACGTAAAAAAAATTGAGAACTAGACTGAGAAGAAAACTGATTGTAGAACAGTCAGAGAGCTTCGTGCTGGTGAACATTAACAGTGATATAGTAGTCTGCCTAAATTATGATGAAATCTGTGGAGGCATCAAGTCAAAAAACAAATCAAGGGGAAGCTATTAACAGTTTAGCCTTTCTAGTTTGTGTGAGAATATGGATTCCAGCTACCAGAAGAATACTTCAACTCAGGTTGGCTGTTAGGCATTGCTAGAAATCTTTTTTTTTTTCAAAAACAATACTGAATTCTATACTGGTTCTGAAGGTCACCTTAATAGGAGGGCGACTTTACCTGTCTCATAACGTTACAGAAAAATATGAGCCTGAGGGAAAGAGAAAGTTCAACAAACTTCTTACAACTCCATCCAGTGATTCTGAATTAGTACTGACTGCAATAAAACCTAGTAGATTATTTCAAATCTCTGCCTAGATGTGCGAAGTCCTGTCAGAATCTCTTCACCAATCTGTGCACTTTATACTAAGGTGAACATTTGCCCAGCCTGTTCTTTAAGCTAGCCTGGAACATCTTCCCACAAGAAACTTTCTATCTTTTCCCCCCAAAACCATGAATCTCAATAATCTTAGGTTGATTATAATTTGGAAACACTTCATTCAAATTGCTTCAAAGAAAACCACTACCAGGTCCCCCAGTTTCCCTAGGGAGAAGCCAAAGACTTTAGAGACACTAGATTCTCCAGGAAGGTATATTAGTGCTTTTTAAAGAGGACATTGTCTCTGGTTAGTAAACTATGGTTAATGTCTTAGATGAGAGAAGGCTGAGAGCCAATGGGTCTGTGTTCTTCTCCAGTTGGAAGGTGAAAGTGACATGAAAAGGCTATTAGGGAAAGTATATTTTTCTGCTTACTTTTCTTATCAATGGTATATTTTGAAAGTATTCCTCAAGTTCTCTTATACTTAATTGCAATGAATAGCTCATCTATACATATCATATTACTGCTTCATGCCTCTTACTGTGAAAGTAAATGATATCCACCATTGGATTTTGGTTCAGGAGGATTACCACAGCTTTTGCCTTGATAGAACAAACCTGAGCTTTGGGGTCAAATAGACCTGAGTTTGGGTCTTAGAGCGCATTTTTAAGCAAAATCTGACCTTGAGCACTTAATGCCTGAGAGCCTGACATTCCTTATCCATCAAAAGGAGAAAGTAATACTAACTTAAAATGTTTAGAGTTTAAAACTCAATGATATATATGTACACATCTAACACAGTGCCTAACTCAATAGTATTTTTTTTCTTTTTTTCATTAATTTCACGGATATTATTAAGCATCTGCTTAGCACTGGACACTGTACTGGATACCAGACATGGGAAGGAGCACATAATCCAGCCTCTTAGGAACTCACAGTGTGAAAAGTGCTACAACTGAGCGGTATCCAAAAGGCCATGTGAGCACAAAGGAGGATGCAGTTTTCTTGGCCTGGGAAAACTGGGAGAGACTATAAAGAGGTGACACTCAGGCTGTGGGTTTAAAGGGGTGAGCAGGTGGGAAAAGTTAGAAAGGCATTCCAGGCAAAGACATGGACTTAGAAAGGGCCAGTTCTGTGGGAGTTGAAGCATATAGTTTGGGTAGAGGAGTAGCAGAAGAGAAGTCTGAGAAGTGATGTTTGGTCCTGGGATGCCATGGATTTTCAAACAGTGAAATTACCTCATCAAATCCAGACTTGGAAATCTCCCTCCATTGAACATATGGAGGACAAATGACAAGGAAGCCTAGCAGGGAGGAGTCTGGTGAGGAGGCTGTCTCCCCAGCCCAGAGCAGAGGCTGAGGCCTGACCTGAGGCAGGGAAAGGGAATGAGATGAGAGGGTCTCAGAGACGGAGCCTCTAGAGCTTGGTGGCTGGTTAGAAGGGGATGGGAGTCACAGATGACAGCAGCTTGGTGGATAGTGATGCCATTTGTTTATAAAGAGAATATGGGAGACTATGAAGGTAAGATGCATTCATTCTGGACTAGTTAAATTTGAGGAGTTTAGGATACTTTGGTGGAGATGTCTTATAAGCACTTGGAAGCTTTTGTTCTGAACTAGAGATAAAGCCTTGGCCCTCACTGATGCAGAAATCATAGTCAGATGTGATTATTACACACTATATGCCTATATCAAAATATTTCATGTACTCCATAAATATATACACCTATATGCCCATAAAAATTTTAAAAAAGAAATCAGCCGGGCGCGGTGGCTCATGCCTGTAATCCCAGCACTTTGGGAGGCCAAGGCAGGCGGATCATGAGGTCAGGAGATCGAGACCATCCTAGCTAACACGGTGAAACCCCGTCTCTACTAAAAATACAAAAAAATTAGCCGGGCGCAGTGGCGGGCGCCTGTAGTGCCAGCTACTCGGGAGGCTGAGGCAGGAGAATGGCATGAACCCAGGACAGGGAGCTTGCAGTGAGCCGAGATCGCGCCACTGCACTGCAGCCTGGGCGACAGAGCGAGACTCCGTCTCAAAAAAAAAAAGAAAAGAAAAAAAGAAATCATAGTCAAATCTTTGGAAAGTATGTCTTTATTCAGGGAACACATATTGAGTGAGAAAGATGGGGTCCTGGGAAGCACGCTTCGCAGCTGGAAGCCAGTAGGGCACAAAGAGATGACCTGGCCAAGGCAGAAAAGAGAGAGAGAGAAGAGCAAAGAGAGAATAAGAAGACGGAGCATGGTAACAACCATGTGAAGAGGAGAAGCAGGAAAATTCTCTCAGAAATAAAGAAGGGAGAGAATTTGAACCTACAAGGTGTATAGAACAACATCAGGTGCTGCAAATAATTCAAAGTAGAAAGAAGACTGAAAAACGGCCATTAGATTTGGCCTTTGGGAGGTCATTGATGATCTTAGTGTTTAATGCAGAGGTTAAGGTAGAAAGCATTCCTTGGAGTGAACGAGGAAGTGCAGGCAGCAATGTGATAACTGATCTAACATGACTCATCTTTTATAAAGTCTTTACGAAATCACTGAGACTGGAAGAGGTACCCCAACACTAAAAATGGGCAAATGTCTTCTCAATTTTTGACAGCTAATGGAAAGCTTAGGCTTCATGGCCTCTTCCAGGCTCTTAGAAGGGGCCCATGCATGTGAAGGTCCATGAAGCTTAAGCCTCAAGAGCCTAATGGAGAGTCTAGTCTCTATCTAAGAGAATTAGATCCATAACTGCTTAGTACTGTGGCTCAAAGATGCAGTCCCAAAAGTAGACCTCGGTTCAAATCTAGATTCAACCTCTTTCTTGCTCTAGGATTTTTATTTGATTGATTGATTGAGACAGGGTCTTATTCTGTCATCCAGGCTGGAGTGCAGTGGCTCAATGTAACTGCTAACTCCTGGGCTGAAACAATCTTTCATCTTTCTGCCTCAACCTTCCTGTAACTAGGGCTGTAGGCATGTACCGTCATGTTCGGCTAATTTTTTTGTTTTGTTTTTAGAGACCAGGTCTCGCTGTGTTGCCCAGTTGGTCTTGAACTCCTGGCCTCAAGCAATTCCCCCTCCTCAGCTTCCCAAAGTGCTGGGATTGCAGGTGTGAGCCAGTGGGCCTGGCTGTTGTAGGATTTTAATGAAGGTCACTTAATATCTGTGAGCTTTAGTTTTCTCATTTGTAAAACAGAAATAGTAAAAGTATCTGTTTCATAGAATTGTTGTAAAGATTAAATCATACATAACCTGAAAACCATTAGCACAATACTTGGCATATGTTTTAAGTGTTGAGAAATGGTACCCACAGTGAATATTACATTATTAGCTATTTTTGTATTATCAACTAATTACTGTACCTGGGAGTGCTGAAGAGAGGATTCTTGCATTATGTTTTACTATATCTTCCATCCTGTTCTAATTTAAAATTTTATTAATGATGATTTAAAAATATATAGGTCTTCTCACCTAACATACAGATAATGAGAAAACGCATTGGTGGGCAGAACCTGAATCCCAGATTAGACATTGGAGCAAAGGACTAAACATAATAAGATTAAATTTTAAAAGCCGTAAATGTAAGGCCTGAAACTAGGGCCCCTAGAACTATTTTAGTACAAGATAAATATGTAGTTTTATAACAGCGTGGGTAAAATATTGAAGGGTTTGAGGTAACATGTCAAAAGATAACAGCATTGTGGCTCTATTAATCAAAGTATTAGTCTCAGAATCTTTCTTTGCTATTTTGTCCTGAGTTAGCTCTTACTTAAGAGTATGGTCTTCAGTTCTGAGGGCCATACCTTATGAGAGAGATGGATAAGCACTTTCAAAGTTTCTTGACTAGGGCAGTAAAAGGACTCAATTCCATGTCACTTGGCAAGCAATATTAAATTCCTTGAGCTACAGTTTTTAAGGATATGGACAAAAGGAGACTATGATACCCCGTTTATATAGTTTGGATCTGTGCGCCTTCCCAAATCTCATGTAGAATTGTAATCCCTAGTATTGGATGGAGGTGGGGCCTGATGGGAGATGATTGGATCATGGAAGTGGTTTCTCATAGTTTAATACCATCTTCTTTGGTGTTGTCATTGCAACAGTGAGTTCTCATTGTATCTGGTTGTTTAAAAGTGTATGGTACCTCCCTACTCTCTCTCTCTCCCTCCTGTTCCAGCCATGTGAAGTCCCTTGCTTCCCCTCTGCCTTCCACCGTGATTGGTAGCTTCCTGAGGCCTCCCTGGAAGCAGAAGCCACTATACTTCCTGTACAGTCTGCAGAACTGTGAGCCAATTAAGCCTCTTGTCTTTTTTCTTTTTTTTTTTTTTT
>NW_012114599.1:4515770-4521763 GCF_000951035.1 Colobus angolensis palliatus | reverse complement strand
TTTTTTTTTTTTGGTTTTGAGATGGAGTCTCACTCTGTCACCCAGGCTGGAGTGCAGTGGCATTATCTTGGCTCACTCTAGCCTCTGCCTCCTGAGTTCAAGCGATTCTCCTCCCTCACCCTCCTAGGTAGCTGGGACTATAGGCACACACCACCACTCTTGGCTAATTTTTGTATTTTTAGTAGAGACAAGGTTTCACCATGTTGTCTAGGCTTGAACTCCTGACCTCAAATGATCCACCCACCTCAGCCTCCCAGAGTGCTGGGATTACGGGTGTGAGCCACCGCACCCAGCCGAGCCTCTTTTCTTTATAAATTACCCAGTCTCAGATATTTCTTTATAGCAGTGTGAGAATGGACTAATGCACCCCTGGATGAGAATACTACTTAGAGGACAATCTGACAGTACCTATCAAAATTAAAAATGCACACACCCTTTGACCTAACATGCCACTTCTAAGAATCTATCCAACAGAAATTTTCACATTAAATGTCCATGAATGTAAGTACAGGCTGTCTTCATTTTCCACGGTAGTGTGGGACTGTAAAAATGGCAGTGCCAATTGAAACTGTGCAAAGCAATCTTAATAATCAGTGGAAAAATTATGATTGTTTTATGATCTTTAAACATTTTTGTCAAAAACATTTAAAACTTTCTTACTATTGGTTATAAATGTATAGGAAAGTGGGGAAAATAGTAAAACTAATATTTAGTTTGCTGAAATTTAAAATATTAGAAACATTGAAAATGAAAGTATTTTATCTCTTTGCAAAAGAGTTATCAAGAGCAGTTTAAACAGGAAGGGAAGGGGGAAGCAGAAGGATGAAGACAAGTTGGCTAATGGGTACAAAAATAATTAGATGGAATAAATTCTAGTATTTGAGAGTACAGTAGGGAAATTACAGTTGACAATAATTTATTACATATTTCAAAATAGCCAGAAGAGAAGAATGTTAGTGATCCTAACACAAAGATGAATGAGGTGATAATATCCCAATTACCCTGTTTTGATCATTATATATTGTATACATATATCAAAATATCACATGAACCCCCAAAATATGTAAAACTATGATATATCCATAAAGAGTACAAAAAAATCTAAGATTTAAAAAGAGTAGTTTGAGCAGTGCTTGCCTTTAGAGTCTCATCATATAGCTTACCATATAAAGGAAGCATCTTTTCTGTGCCTTAATGAATTATCATACTCCTAAGTTTCTATCCGTTTCTAACATTTTATCCTTTGCACTTTCGATGTTGTATCTTCAAGAATTCTTTTAATGCGAAGTTTTTCACTGGTGTTACTTCCTCTGGGACCTCTTCATCCTTTCTATCACAATCACTTTCCTCTTTTATGTTAATAAGTTTGCCTTTACTAAGTTCCTCTAGCTACATAGCTAGCTAGAGTCTCCTCAGTGGCAGCAATTGTCAACATTCCTTTGGTCAACTACAGTAACTCCATTGACATTCAATTCAAATTTTAATTCTACTGTTATCACTTTTAGTTTCTTTGTTGTACCTTCCTTTTTGCTGGTCAGTTTTTCTTTTTCAGTTACCCCTTTTTGTAAAGTGTCACATTGGTTTATCACTGGGAGACAGGGAACAGCACAGCTACATTCTTTGCTGTTTGTGCATGGACTGAATAACAGATGTGCAGTGAACAATCACCAACAGACTTTGAAGGAAGTGATGTGATTGGTTGCTGATCATGATATGCATGTCTTATTTACATAGCAATTTGTGGAGACCAAGCAGTGAAGTTTGTACTTTATGCAGTTGCTCATATTAACATACTGTGGTAACTGAAACTTGAACTGTATTGCTGGGGGAACAACTGTGATAACTGAAATTTGTGAATATTGAAACCATGAATGGCAAGGATTGCTTGTATAAGGATGTTCACTACACCATTCTTTGTATTAGCAAAAAGTGGAGATTAAAAACCTGAGTGAAGAAATGGCTAAGTAAAAGTTAGCACATCTACACTATGCAATTGTTAAAAAGAATGAGGTCAGTCTTGTATGTATTGACAGGGAAGGGTATCGGATGATGTGTTATGAAATGAAAAACGCTTGTTGTAGAACATTATGTATAGTATAATACCACGTATATAAAAAAGAAATATTTATGTATATTTGTTTATTTTTATATTTGGATTTCATAAAAAAAGCTCTGGAAGGCCCACCTAATTGTCAGCAACACTTACTCCTGAAGAATAAAAATTGAGGACTGGAGTTTGGTGGTGGGCAGACTTTCATATTGTATTCTCACACTTTTTAATAATTTTTTCCCCAATAAATACATGATTATTTGTTGATTTTTCAAAAAATGTACAAAAATTTAAAATCTCATATGAGGAAGCATTTAAGATATTTTGCCTGTCATGGAGAACATGATGTCATTCTTCAAACATTTGAAGGGCCATCATTGGAAGAAACATTACATTTGTTCTGAAAGGTAATGAACAGCTGAAATGGGATCAATGGATGTAATAAACTCATTTCTTAAACTATAAGAAATGTAAAATCCTTATAAAGACCATACACAGGGCTTTCAGTCAGACTGCCTGAGTCTTAACTCCTTCACCATCACTTACTAACCTTGGGTATATTTCTTAACCTTTCTAGGTCTCAGCTTTTATATCTGTGAAATGAGTAATCAAACTAATGCTACCTTTGAGAGCAGTGATATCTTCAAGGTGGAGTTAATGTTGCTTCATAACCCTTCTATGATCTCCATCAGCTTTCTCCCCTAGACTACCCCCAAATAAATATACAAGCTAAGTAAAAACAAAAACAAAAACATGGGCCAGCTAGGTGAATATAGCTTCCAGACAAGTACTATAGTCATCCACTTCTAATCAAATTACTACTGTAAACCCTTTCTTTATAAAAAGTCATCTAGAGCTGCCACTGCCTCAGAAGGTGTTGAGAGGATTAAATGAGATAATTAATATAAGACTTCTAGTGTGATGCCTAGCACACAGTAAATACTAATGAAACAGAAATCACACATACACGTACACCCACTAAATCATGTGAGATGACATTTTAACCGGGGGTATATTGAACAGGTTTTCCTTTCAGTGAGTAGGGGGAAAATGGTTTGATAATTAAAAGCCTAGTATACTCTTGTTGCTCTTGGATCCTGTTTCCTTTCAGTTTTCCTGCCCTTGAGGTTCAGTGACTTTTCTCATTCTTTTGTTAATTCAGCCACCATTTATTGAGTACCTACTGGGTTCCAGGTTCAGTCCTAGGTGCTGGCAGTACCAAGATGAAAAAACAGGGACTGTGTGCTCAGATTGCTCCAGTCAGAAAGAGAAGGAAGTTGGATAATTGCAATATGATGTGATCTGGGTTAAAAATAAAGGTCTGTATTGGCCGGGCGCGGTGGCTCAAGCCTGTAATCCCAGCACTTTGGGAGGCCGAGACGGGCGGATCACAAGGTCAGGAGATCGAGACCATCCTGGCTAATACAGTGAAACCCCGTCTCTACTAAAAAATACAAAAAACTAGCTGGGCGAGGTGGCGGGCGCCTGTAGTCCCAGCTACTCGGGAGGCTGAGGCAGGAGAATGGTGTAAACCCGGGAGGCGGAGCTTGCAGTGAGCTGAGATCCGGCCACTGCACTCCAGCCTGGGCGACAGAGCGAGACTCCGTCTCAAAAAAAAAAAAAAAAAAAAAAAAAGGTCTGTAAATGATATTGATGGAGCAAGCAGAAAAACATACTGAGGTCAGTCTGAGGGAGCCAGAGAAGGCATCCTAAAGAAAGAAACGTCTGAACTGGAGCTCGAAGGGAAGATAGGCATCTGCTGAGTAGAAATCCTCTGTCATGGGATGTATGCAGACACTGCTTGATGTGGGTTGTGAGATTTTCCATGACTGTTCGTAAAGCTGAAATGACAGTAAATTTGGGCTTCTCTTTTTCCCAACATTTGGCTGTACTTATGGAAAACCAAACAAGTAATTATTCAGATATGTTAGAGATGTGATGGCACAAACTCACCCATTTCTGCTCTCCTGTCCTTACCCTGTGGCTTTCATTCTCAGTATCAAGCGGGTCACTGTACCTTTAGCCAAGGCCTTCTCCCTGTGAAGCTTTGTAATTTTATCGGGAAGGAAAGTCTTTCCCCCAAATCTTCCACTTATGTCTCATTAGACAGAATGGTGTCACCCAGTCACCATAAGTTATGAGGGAGGCTGAAAATTAATCTAGAAAACTACGGTTCTTGCCAGAGCAAGAAATACAACTTCTCCATCATTCCTAGCTGGTTTGGTCTTATTTTTATAGTTGTAACCATTTGTTTTAGCTCCCTGGGGTTTTTGTAACAAAGTGCCACACACTAAGTTGCCTAAAACCACAAAACGATTCTTTCACAGTTCTGGAGGCTAGAAGTCCAAAATCAAGGTGCAGAGCCATGCTCCATCTGAAACCCCTAGAGGAGTCCATCACTGCCTCCTTGTAGCTTCTGCCGTCAATCTTTGGCGTTCCTGGGCTTGCAGATGCATCACTGCAGTCACCACCTTTGTCGTCACCTGGTACTCTCCCTGGGTGTCTCTCTGTCTTCACATGGCCAGTCATATTGGATGAGGGGCCCACTGTACTCCAGTGTCACCTCATCTTAACCTAACTAATGATATCTGCACTGTTTCCAAATAAGGTCACATTTTGAGGTATTGTGGGTTAGGTGGAGGGAAGGAGATCAATCCATAATATCATGGCTTTGCGCTTAGTGTGTAAATAAGAAATGCTCTATTTCCAAGTGACGCTTCTTTATACCCAGGATTAGTAATGAACTTTTAAAAGCCTTATTTTTATTCCTAGTTTGAGAAACAATTATTTTAACCACAAAACTGTGGCAATATAAAAGATTACTTGATAAACCATTTTCAAATAACTGCTTACAAATTTAGAAGAAAGTTTAAAAATCCAGACTATACTGTATGCCAAAAAAAATGTACAAATGTGTTAAAGAGTTAAATATTTTATAGAATTGCAGGAATTGGTCTTTTGAATATTTGTGTAGTTATAAGAATCAGTAGAGATTATAAAAGATTCCTAAGTCCTAACTATATAAAGATATAAAACTTATTGCACAAGAAAAAAAAAAAAACAGTGGGGAAATGACAGACTGGGAACATTACGACAAATAATTCAGACAATAGACATGAACAATTCATACAACTGTTAAGACCCCAATAGCTAGATGGTCAAAGAATGTGACCAATCTAAAAACACCATGTTTGTTAAGCAAGCATATGGGAAAATGTTCAGTAATAGTTTAAAAGTGCAGTGTGACTGATAAATTATTATATTGCTGATGGTGATATAAATGGATATAATCCTTCTGAAAAGCATTTGGCAAATACATGCAGAGCTATAAAATAGAACTATAAAATGTTCATTCAATTGATGTTTCTGGGAACTTACCCTAACTAAATAGGCCAAAGAAGAAAAAAGCTGTGTTTACGAAGCTGTTAATTGCAGAATCATTTGTAATAAAATAAAAACTTGGGAGCAATCTAGTTATCTGAAAGTAGAATAGTCAACTGACTTATGCATCCTTTTGTTGGAATATGCAGACATTAAAAGATCTTGTAACGACCTGTGGCAACATGAAGGAATACCTGTGTTTTAAAGTTGCATGTTTAAGTTGCATGTTTTTTAGCCAGGCACCGTGGCACATGCCTGTAATCCCAGCCCTTTGCTTGGCCGAGGCAGGTGGATCACCTGAGGTCAGGAGTTTAAGACCAGCCTGGCCAACTTGGTGAAATGCTATTTCTACTAAAGATACAAAAAAGAGGCACTCTAGCTTGGGCGACAGAGTCTTAAATAAATAAATAAAGTTGCGTATTTTTAAAAAGTGGCATCTATGATTGCAATTATGGTAAATTTAAAAGTACGCATATGGGCCGGGCGCGGTGGCTCAAGCCTGTAATCCCAGCACTTTGGGAGGCCGAGACGGGCGGATCACGAGGTCAGGAGATCGAGACCA
>NW_012114599.1:4512607-4515654 GCF_000951035.1 Colobus angolensis palliatus | reverse complement strand
ATTATTAGTAATTTCTCCTCAGAGCGACTGAGTATACATGTGAATTCAGGTACTCAGTTAAGAAGACAAATTCTCAATCGATTTTGTATGCCTGAGCGAGACTCCGTCAAAAAAAAAAAAAAAAAAAAAGTATGCATATGGAAAAAGTCAACAACAATGAGATAGTGAAGTGTGTAGAAGGTATTAGGGAGCCTGGAGTTGTGTTAAGTTGAATGATTATAAATCCTTTTCCCAACTTTCGTATAATTTTAAAAATATTTAAATGTATTCAACTTACAATGAGTTTAAAATCCTCCTGTACTTTTTGCATGTTAATGAAACCATTAGAAGGAAAGAAGAATTTAATGAGCTTTCTGGGAAAAAAAATAATTTTGCTCACAGTAGTATTGTAAATCACACCAGATGTTTTTCTGTCATAAAAAAGTCTTGTACTAAGTAGTGGGATTATTCTAATGTGAAAAAGTGACATTTGAAGAAAGCTTTTTAATACAGTATATGTGCATTATATGATTAATGGTGATGTTTTTGACTGGTGAAGTAATTATTTTAATCCTGTCTCATCATTCACTTTAGTTTTGGTTTTGTGGTTGAGATTTTAAAGCTATGTTTATAAAGAAAATAACTCTACCCATAGGCTGGAGAGAAATTGTTTTACTTTCACCACGACAAATTATCTCTTCTGACTTTCTAGTTATGACTTAATAGTGTGGATTTAATGGTAGGTGATCAATGTAGTTGATACTATTTTAGCAATCTCTTTTACTTATGTTCTTATAAAGAGGACTTCCCCTTGCTTCTCGGAGGCAGAGTTTATAAGAACTGTAAAAACATAATCATTAGCCCTGTTCCTTGTTCCTGGTGGGGCACCCCTAGGATGTTCCCTAGGCTGGCTGAACTGCTCAGCATCCCCAAGGGAACACAGGTGCCGACTCTCTTTGGGGGTGTGAGAAGTAACCAGGGATGACAACCCCTCTGGGCTCTCCACTGGTAAGGCTTGATTATGCCTCTATGGTTGACTAGGCTTTGAATTCACTGGTCTGAATTTACTATCTGAATATTAAGGTTGGGTGGTAGTGCATCTCACCACCACTGCCTCTCCCTCTCCAAAGGAGCAAGCGCATGCATGCACGTGCATACAGACACACGCTCTTGCACACAGGTTTAATGTGAAACAATCACATTTTAAGAGAAAAGGCGGTGTCTAGTGAGAGGACTGTGGGAGTGGGAATGATGATGGAAAGGAGTTAATCCGTGTCTCCAAAATAAAGGCTAGACAATGAGGAGCCCTGCAAAGCAGTGCTGGACAATTGACATCTACTGACTCCCTAGTGAAATGCAGCCTGCCCTCAGTTATTCAGAGACTGATCATCTAAAGTGTGGATTATCCAGGCCATATGCTTCTCCTCCTTTGCCATCTGGCCAGTTGCCTGCTTCCCTTCTTATTAACATGGAAAATAGTCAAAATACCTCAGTCCATTTCTGCCAAACCTTTTCTATTACCTCTATCAGCCCTCCCTTTAAGCTTATTCTGTGCACATCCTGGTCAAATCTGGTCACTTGGCATATTCTGATTCCTCCCAGGACACATTGGTTAGTTTCTAACATACAGTCTTGAGCTTCTTGATCCTGGCTTCGTAAGAGTGTTTTTTAATTATTATTATTTTTCACTTCACTAGCTAGTGAGCTCCTTTAAAGCAAGGGACATCGCCTCTGCTTTTAATATCCTCTTCAACTGGCCCAGAGAGCTCCTCTTCACAAGGCAGGTATGGGACAAGTGTTGTTGGCTAAGTACTATTCATTGTCATTTCAAACAGATAAGGAATGAGAAAGTCACAGCAGAGAGGAGCAGTAAGCTGAAGTGCCATTTGCTGTAAAAATCAACCAAAAGAGAATCGCAGACTTTTAGAATTGGAAGGAACATTAGATATAGTTTTATCTCGTTGGAGTGAAGTAACTTGTCCTTGGTCACCCAGAGCATTTGTAGCAGAGCTAGGACTAGACTTCACCTCTTTAGAGCGCATTTCTCTTATACTCCAGTCATCCAAGGATTATACAGAAATGGAGTTATGCAGAAGGTATGCAGAAAAGGAGTGGCTTAGGTTAGGTTCCCAGGAGGAGGAGTCTATATTAGTGACAGGTGACTAACCAAAATTAATGAAAAATTGTATCTCCCTTTTAAGTAAATTAATCTTTTGGGATTATAGATATGATAGCAATAATTTGGAGTTATTTTTATTCATTTTAATGACTGATCTAAAACAAGAATTGAAAAGATCTCATGGAGTGCCTAGAACAAAACTGACACGTAGTAGGCATCAGTTAATATTTGTTGAGTGAAAGGATGATACCAGAACTGTCACATTTAGCCTAAAGACTAGGAGTATTGTTCAGTTCCAGTATAATCAAACCCATTTATGAAAACCATTAGAGTCTTTCTTTGAATGAAAAATTTCTTAGTTTGCCGTGTATTTTAATTGACTCTGGACAAATAATTCAGCCATTAATTACCATGAACTTATAAATACCTGTTTGTGGATGCTGTAAATTACCAGAGAAAGCTAATGCCCTGTCACTTACCAATGAAATGTCCATTGAACATTTTATGATCTTAGCCTGAACATTTCAAATAGGATTCATGTAAATTTCCAAGGCAAATCTCAAACATCAGATAACATTTCCAATTCCGGTTGTGGGGGAATGTAATTCTATGTAACTTACATAGAATTTAGGTTTAGAGGCCGGGCGCGGTGGCTCAAGCCTGTAATCCCAGCACTTTGGGAGGCCGAGACGGGCGGATCACGAGGTCAGGAGATCAAGACCATCCTGAGCAAAAGAGCGAAACTATCTCAAAAAAAAAAAAAAAAAAGGTTCAATAGGTTATTATGTGCAAGTTTATCAAAGAGGTTAAGAGGCCGGGCGCGGTGGCTCAAGCCTGTAATCCCAGCACTTTGGGAGGCCGAGACGGGCGAATCATGAGGTCAGGAGATTGAGACCATCCTGGCTAACACGGTGAAACCCCGTCTCTACTAAAAAATACAAAAAACTAG
>NW_012114599.1:4440384-4512557 GCF_000951035.1 Colobus angolensis palliatus | reverse complement strand
CTTGCAGTGAGCTGAGATCCGGCCACTGCACTCCAGCCTGGGCGGCAGAGCGAGACTCCGTCTCAAAAAAAAAAAAAAAAAAAAAAAAGAATTTAGGTTTAGAATTCTGTAATTCATGAACCTTTATATGAAGGCAAAATTGAATTCTGTTGTTTTCTTTAAGTTTTTTACGTTACTCAAATTATACATATTCATGGTAGAGAAAAATTAGAAAATATAGGTAATTGTAAAGAAGAAAAAAACCACTCTTAATCCTAGGAGCCAAAGATTAACTGTTAAGAATTAGTTATGTAAACTTTAGACCTTTTTCTACGCATATTCATGGGGTCATATGCTACACACCATTTTTAGTTTTTGTTTTTTTGTGAAACAGAGTCTCGCTGTGTCAGCCAGGCTGGAGTACATTGGCACTATCTTGGCTCACCGCAACCTCCACCTCCTGGGTTCAAGCAACTCTCGTGTCTCGGCCTCCCGGGTAGCTGGGACTACAGATGTGCGCCACCACGCCCGGCAAATTTTTTGTAATTTTTGGTAGAAACGGGGTTTCACCATGTTGGTCAGGCTAGTCTCAAACTCCTGACCTACTGATCCGCCTGCTTCAGCCTCCCAAAGTGTTGGGATTACAGGTGTGAGGCACTGTGCCCGGCCTACATGCCATTTTAAAACGACTTTTTTCATGTCTTAGGAATATTTCTCAGTGTCAATAAATATTTCTAGGAACCATTCTTAATGGTTGCAGAGTATCCTGTTACGTACATGTACCATAATTTGTCTAACCCCTTGCTTTTGGATATTTAGGTTATTTTCCATTTTTTGCTATTATAAATGCTGCTGTGATGAACTTTCTTATTATACATCTTGACTCACATGTTCAGTGATATTCTTAGAATGCATTCTGAAGAGTACAATTGCTGAATTTAAAATATACCCAGTATTAAGAGTGGAAAATAGGAATTTTTAGGTGTCAAAGAGATCACTTTCATGTAGACTTTGAAATGCAGGCTTTTAGAGACTTAGCACTTAATTTTGGCTCTTCATGGCAATAATAAACACATTTTTATTATGCATTAATACAATTGTATTTAATAAATGATAAGCTCCCAAATGCATTGTTTTAGATGGTTTTGAAACATTTAAATACTTTAAATGGTGGTATTCTTCTAGTAATAATAATGATAAATTATGCTGATCAGTTTCCTCATTATTTTCAAAGCCTGGGTGCTTTGTTTGGCTAGTTGACATGAGGCAGTTTCTTGCTGGAGGCAAAATGTCATTGGACCATGCACTAATCTCCCTTCCCCCTCCCCATTTTACCCATTTCTAGGCTGATTATATAAACAATAATGTGTTGTCTTTTTAATTAAGTGAAAGTGACTCATTACAGGTGCTTTTCAACTATCTGAACTTATCTCCTAAATAGGCCTTGCATTATCTATACCCAAATGAGAATATGGTTATTCAGGCAAGGCCACTCTAGAAGAGCATTTAAAGCAAGGAGCAGAGAGTCTTCTTCAGTTTTGCACGCAATAGGATGTAAGAGCAGGGCTACCCAATTAGGAAAGGAGACAGGGTAGGCGGGGAATGAGGCCATGCTTACGGAGCTTGTTCAACTTGATGACGTTATCGTTTTCATGATAAAGTCTGCAATAACCTTTATCTTTTTATATTCAATTTAATGGCCTTGGAATCTGGAGAAGCCAGTAGGACCTCATTTACCATGTAGCAAACATCAGCCTCTTCTGGTACAATATTTTGTGCTAACTAAAAGAGACATGAAATTAAAAATAGGTCAGAAGGCTTTCCATTCCAGTTTTGTTGATTTAAGTGGGGCAGTGGGGAGGGTAGGCAAAACATTAGTTTCTTTTAAGTGATATTATGGAGAAAATAATCTATTAATAAGTAAAAAGAGATTGCAGCACTATGAGAGGAGTAAAGATTATGTTGTGTGAAAAGAGCTTTTTCTGAAGCATCAGAGAAGCATAATTCCCCAAATAATTTCAAGTTATCTACAAGTAGTTTTTGCTTGAAGAAAGTAAGGGAACCTTATTTATTGGTAATATTTTAATTGTCTTTATGTAAGGCTGTGATGGAAGAGGTGAATGTGTGTTTCACCAAATCATTTCTTCATTCAGAAGACAGTACATTTAAATCCTGTGAGAAACTTTTCTCAAAAGGAATTATGTTTTTCTTTTAAAAAAAAAAAGATGAATAAAAATAATGGTACTTCTGAAAGTATGTTTAGAAGGCCCTGGCTTCTCAATAAGAGTGGATAAGGAATGTAAACTCAGGTACATTACAGCTTTTCTCAAAAAGAATTTAATTATAAGAGTGTGGATAATAAATGTAAATTCTGGGCCATGGCTGCATGACTGCAGTGAAGCACATTATATAAATACAAATAGCTGCTGACATTCTAGGTGAGTTATTTCTCCCTTCTCCATTCCACTATGACAGTTGCTCTCTTTCACTGAGCACGCTGAAACCCATTGTGCCCTCTAATTATGACACTAAAGGCCTCTGGAAAAGGTCCCCCCACCCCACCTTTTTTTAATTGGTCACTAACAAATCCTTCATTATTACTCCCAAAATAAGAAAAAAAACTTATGGCAAGAGTCAGATGGGCAGAGATGACCTTCTGACAGAAAAAAAAGTTCCTATTTTAAATGAGGTAGCACACTTAAACTTATATTCAAACAATGTGATCGCTGTCAAATACACTGGATAAATGTTTTTCTGACACTGCAAGCAGGAAGATAAGCATCCCCTTATTCACCAGGGCCACAAGTGCTCTCAAGAAGCACCTACTATCAGAAAGAACCACAAAACTAAAATGATTGATTTTTGACAGGGACATTCTGACATCCAGACTGGGTGACATTAATGTGTTCAACAGGCTGTTTCAAATATCCTTCAGATATCTGAGGATACAGGCAGTTGCTAATTTGTTCTAATGTGTTGGTCAGAGTGCAGCCCCACTTGAAATCCAATTTGTGTGAGAGCCATATGAAGGCCATCCTGTGGAGAGGTCAGGACCTCTCAGAGTTGAATTTTAGAAGATTCAGACAACTTCTTCAATTTGAGGTGTTCCTGGTATATTGAAGAACTAAAGAAATGCTAGAAGAGTGTTGCACAAGTTAATTGATTTTCAGTGTTTACATATGTCAGTGTCTAACCTGAGTCATTTGGAGAGGGCTTTAAAAGTCTTAGCATTGAGGATTCCCATGAATATTGTGAACCCGAAGTCCAAAATGACTCTTCCACCCTCCCTATGAAAGGATTGGCAGATCAGAAATTTGGTTACATGTACCATCAAGATATTCTGGCCAAGGTGATGCCTTCCACGCTTTATGGTATGTAAGTTTGGAATTAAACTAAGTCTTTAAGTTCACAAATAGATGAACATGGAGCTTTTTTCTGAACAATTATGTCCTGACTACAAGTGTTCCTGAGGCCACTTCTGGAAGCAGCTTACCACTTCACTAAAATAGCAAAAGCAAGGCAATTCTGTTTTTCAAACTACATCTTTGCCAGGTACATGCTTACTACTTTGTAGACTTGTAGGACACACAAAAAAAGCTTATTTTGGTAACAGAATAACTGACAATGATGGATTCTCAAGCATTTCTGCTAACCAAAGAAGGAAAATGAGATTGTACACCTTTAGAGTTAGAGTCCAAAATAGTATGGCATACTCAACATTTATCTAACATCTTAGGTGTTCGTTTTAAAATTCATATAAATGTCTCATTTTCCTCCATACTCTGTTTTTATAGAAAATAATGGTGTCTCTCTCTCCTCATATTATTTTTCACGCAGATTTACTGTCCTGAATTTTCCAGAAATGTAGATACTTTTAAATCAAAGGAAGATGGTATTTTGTTTTGTTCAGAACTTTTCTATTCCAGAAAATCATGTCAATTGACAGCAAAGCCACTTGTGGTCACTGAGCCTCCTGTGTAAAGCACCGATGTCATTGTGTAGTTGTCATCACTGTATTCAGAGTGATTCTACATATAGGAGTGAGCATGCAACTGCTTCCATGTCTTCTAGTGCTGCTGAGAATTTACATATTAAGATACACGTTATTTATTATCAATTACTTTCCTGAACAATGTTCGTTTAGGGCACTAAAAATATCTTTG
Organism: Colobus angolensis palliatus; assembly: GCF_000951035.1. NCBI lineage: Eukaryota > Metazoa > Chordata > Mammalia > Primates > Cercopithecidae > Colobus > Colobus angolensis. The sequence goes on along the minus strand of NW_012114599.1, from coordinate 4,508,415 downwards.
TAGGTAGTTGATATTACTTATGAATTTTATTTCAGGAGAGCAAAGAAAAATACGAGATAGTTGTTATGAAAAGGGGGCACGGGGTTTGCTAGAGTGGCTCACCACCGCCCTACACAGTGGGCTAGTTGGCTGTTGAGTAGAGCTGACTCTTTGCACAGTTGCATGTTGACCCTCTGAAGAATTTTTTTACAAAAATATGATGTCATGTGAAGACCTTGACAGAATTAGCAAAGTGGTTGAGATGCATACTCTGGAGTCAGACAGACTCCAGTTCACATCTTGGCTTTTATACTTATAGCTGTAACCCCATATCCTCAATTATAAGATAGGATAACTTGTGAAATGCCTTCCAGAAGGTTACTGTTGCGTTTATTCTCCTCACCACTCTTAATGAAGAGAGTCTTGTAACAGGTAACTCTAATTGTCTTCAGGGTTCAGGTCCCCAAGAATTATGCCTTCTAAAAGCTAGTCTGTTTCCTTCCAGTGGGAGCCATTTCATTTATGCCGCTCTACTCTTCACTTGGACTGCTAGCAAACATGGAGCTAAGTACTCAAGCTTAATTGCTGTGGCTTTCCTCAAGTAGGGTTTCAATACTGTAGTTTGCCCTCACTCCATTCCCTCCTCCATTTCCCCCTTACTGCTAAATTTTGGTCTTTCTTCCCATGTTGTTAGCTGTTGGTCCTGGTGATCCTGTGGTTTTATTATAAAACCGCTTTTGTGTGTGTGTGTGTGTGTGTTGTTTTTTTTTTTTTTTGGTCAAATGATTATCTCAAATCATTTAGAAAAAGTAGGTGAGGCTGGGCACAGTGGCTCACACCTGTAATCCCAACATTTTCAAGGCCAAGGCAAGAGGATTGCTTGAGTCCAGGAGTTCAAGATCAGCTTGGGCAACATAGTAAGATCTTATCTCTACAAAATTAAAAATTAAAAAATTAGCCGGGTTTGGTGGCTACACACCTGTAAGCCCAGCTACTTGGGAGGCTGAAGTGGAAGGACAGCTTGAGCCCAGGAGGTTGAGGCAACAGTGAGCCATGATTATAACACTCCAGCCTGGGCAACAGAACAAGACCCAGTTTCAAGAAAGAAAAAGTGGCGGAGGGCAGAGTTCAGTGGGTCATGCCTATAATCCCAGCACTTTGGGAGGCTGAGGTGGGAGGATCCTCTGAGCCCAGGAGTTCGAGACCAACCTGGGCAACATAAGGAAACCCCATCTCTACAAAAAAAGAAAAAAAAAAAGAAGAACAATTAGATGGAAATTAAATAAGTAAAATAAGAAAGAAAGAATAAAGCTCCATTCTCTTTATGGTACTTTATAGTATTTGTTTCTGTAGGTGGCAAAGTTACTTTTTTTCCTTAATTTATACTGTCTGTTCATGGTAGTATTAGATCTTTACTGTATCACTTACTTGGGGAAATATAACAATAACACTAAGATGATATTTTACCTAAAATACTCATCTACAGAGTTATTTCAACATAAATTATTTATTTCTATTTTCTAGCAAAAATCTGAAGAATAGCACACATTGCTGTCTCTCATCCTATTATTATAGAACAGTAATTCTCAAGATTTTTGATCCCTGGACACCTCTTTGCACTTTTAAAAATTATCGAAGACCCAAAAAACTTTTGTTTATATGAATTATAGCTATCAATATATATTGTATTAGAAATTAAAACTGAGAATTTTAAAAATACTTACAAACTCATTCAAAATAACATTAAACTCATTATATGTTAACATAAATAACATATTTTTATGAAAAGTAATTATATTTTCCAAAACAACAATAAAGGGAAGACATTCTTATAGAAGAGAGTCATTATATTTTTACAAACCTCTTTAATGTTTGTCTCAGTGGAAGACAGCTGGACTGTCATATCTGCATCTGCATTTAGTCTGTTGCCATAACGTATGTTATGTGACCTCATGTGAGAATGAGAGTGAAAAAGGCAAATATGTATTATTATTGTTATTATTGTTAACATAGCTTGGACCTTATAGATATCCTGGAAGTGTCAAGGGGATGGTCCAAGGTCTGGACTACACTTTGAGAATGCTGCTGTATTATAGAAGATAGCCAATACATATTGCAACATAAGAAATGGAAATAATACTTTGCTCACATTTTAATTTTTAGTGGTTTCAATGAGCTACTAAGTTTTAAAAAATATGCCTCTTAATCCTTCTTCCAAAGTCTATAGAAACATTAAGGTCGAACTATGGTTGACAGGAATGTTTAGATTTTTTCCTTGAAGATCTGGCCAATATATTTTGGTTTTGTTTGTTTGTTTGGAGACAGGGTCTCACGCTGATGCCTAGGCTGGAGTACAGTGGCACAATCATGGCTCACTGCAGCCTCAGCTCTCCAGGCTCAGGTGATCCTCTCACCTCAGCTTCCTGAGCAGCTGGGACCATGGGCATACACTACCATGCCTGGCAAATGTTATGTATATTTTGTAGAGACAGGGTCTCACTATGTTGCCCAGGCCGGTCTCGAACTCCTGGTTTCAAGTGATCCTCCCATCTTGGCCTCCCAAAGTGCTGGGATTACAGACATGAGCCACCACACCTGGCCAGGCCAGTGTATTTTGAAAGGTACTAGCAGTATATGGCATCAACGTTATGTTTTTGGGAATAGTTTTTTAAAAAATATATGTATTGAACAGGGATGATTCTTTTACTTGTGGTATATAAGAAAACTTAGCTTTTTTACCCTTCCAATCTATAGTGGTAAAGCTAGCTTTATTAAACCATTATTTTTATTTGTGTGTGTTGCTTGTTATATCATCTTTATACCATTCAATAATGAGAGTAGAACAAATTGATTTCTCTTATTCCTGCCGTGAGATGGTTCACAATGAAAGGTAGATGGCTTGCCTAATTTACAGAGTGGCATTAGGTTCAGAATGAGTTAGTACAGAAGAATAACACATTTTATTTTGCTCTATTTTATTTTTCTTTATTTAGATAATAACAATAATGGTTGTGAGCAGCATTTATTTTATTTTATTTTATTTTTTTTGAGACGGAATCTCACTCACCTGCAGAGGCTGGAGTGCAGTGGCGTGATCTCAGCTCACTGCTACCACCATCTCCCGGGTTCAAGCGATTCTCCCGTCTCAGCTTCCCTAGCAGCTGGGATTACAGGCACTCATCATTATGCCCGGCTAATTTTTGTATTTTGTTAGAGACAGGGTTTCACCATGTTGACCGGGCTGGTCTTGAACTCCTGACCTCAGGTGAGCAGCCTTTAAGCCTTGGTATTGCTATAAGACTAAGGATAGCAGCTCTACTTTCAGTGTGACAGAATCTCCATTACAGTGTGATTTTGCTGGTTTCGTTAATTACTTGTGTTTTCTGTTTCTCTTTCCATGAAAGAACAGTCTTAAACTATCAAGCACTTCCCCAGGAGAAAATGGATCACTTGCCCAACAGTGGCATTAGAGTTAGGTTTAGGATATTTTGAAGTGGCAGAGGTATTAAGTAGTCTTGATAGAAACCTAAATTTCTTTGGGTTTCAGACAGGTGGTGGTAAAACAGACAAGATCAAGAAGTGTCAACAACTATCTCCAATGACAGCATGAGTCCTTGCTGGGCCCTGCAAATCTTCTTTATATCACATCAGACTTTTCATGGAAGATTAGATTATGCCTTCAACTAAAAAATAGCTTGCCCATATGAGTCTATATCTATCACTGTATGCAACCCTCATGATTTGGGACAGATGCAATTATTGGGAAAGCTTTTTTCCCAACTTAATCAGAGACTAACAGATACTGTTGTCCACACTAGTACCTAAAATGTTTGAAGACAGTTCTCATGTTTTACTCTTGTATCTGCATGAGCCTTCTCGTCTCCAGCCTCAGCTCTATTCTTCATATGAAAATGTTGCCAGTCCCTTTCCTACCCTTGTTCTCTCTCCTGTTGTCCTGCTCCAGTTTTCAGTGTCCATCTTAAAAGTATGATGGCTAGAATGACACTCAGTGCTTCTGATGTTGAATGGCCATAATAGAGGAGAGTGGGGCCAACTGCTTCCTTACCGCCGTTGTCTGCTAATGAAGCTGAAGATCTGGCTTCTTTGGCAGTTGTATCACAGGGACTTATACTGTGTTTACTGTCAATGGAAATTGTGTCTTAGTCACATCAAACTATTAGGCTATATTTTCCTCATTCTGCATTTGTGCAATTGAACATGCACATTCAAAACAATCCATTGAAGTTTCACAAGAAGGTGTTCTTTTTTGTTTTCTGTTTTTGTCAATGGAAATAACATTTTATTTAATTTTTTTAGATATGGGGGTCTCACTTTGTCACCCAAGATGGAGTGCAGTGGTGCCATCATAGCTCACTGCTCAGGTGATCATCTCACCTCAGCATCCTGAGTAGCTGGGACAACAGGTATGCATCACCATGCCAGGTTAAATTTTAAATTTTTTGTAGAGATGGGATTTTGCCGTATTGCCCAGGCTGGTCTTGAACTCCTAGGCTCAAGCGATCTTCCTACCTCAGCCTCCCAAAGTGCTGGCATTACAGGTGTGAGCTATTGTTCCTGGCCTAACTTTTTATTTTGCTGTAATTTTATTTTATTTTTTTTTGAGACGGAGTCTCGCTCTATCGCCCGGGCTGGAGTGCAGTGGCCGGATCTCAGCTCACTGCAAGCTCTGCCTCCCGGGTTTACGCCATTCTCCTGCCTCAGCCTCCCGAGTAGCTGGGACTGCAGGCGCCCGCCACCTCGCCTGGCTAGCTTTTTGTATTTTTAGTAGAGACGGGGTTTCACCGTGTTAGCCAGGATGGTCTCGATCTCCTGACCTCGTGATCCGCCCGTCTCGGCCTCCCAAAGTGCTGGGATTACAGGCTTGAGCCACCGCGCCCGGCTGTAATTTTAAATTTACAGAAAGGTTTCAAGAATAGTCTGAAAGATTCTTATATGTCATTTGCTTTATCATTCTCTAAATGAATAAATATAGATTAGATACACATATAAATAGTTACATATAAGTTTTTTTCCGAATAATTTGAGAGTAAATTGCAGATATCATGCCCTTTTAAATATTTCAGTTTGTTTTTACCAAGAATAAGTACATTTTCTTAAACAGTCATGGTATAATTATAAAATCAGGAAATTTAACATTGGTATGATACCATTATCTAATCCACAATGCATACTCAAGTCTCACCAATTATCCCACTAAGGTCCTTTATAGTGTTTTTGGAAGTGACACGTCCAGAATCCAATCTAGATCATGCATTTCATTCATATACCTGCTAATTTCTCCACCTGAGAAGAGATGTTCTTATCTTTCAAAAATTGGATAGTAGCTGTGGGGATTACCCACTCCTTTGTCCATAGCTTCTACATCATTGATTTGCAAACATTCAACTACCATCTTCAAGCAAAACAAAAACAAATAAATCAATCTGTTCATCTTTGAGCTTCCCCTTCTGTGAAATCTTGTTTAGTGTCTTGACTATGGACATTTCAATGTGGACATCAGAGAACAATAACTTTTAAAAGGTTCATTACTCTCCACTCAAGTTCATTTTCAGAAGTTTTGCATTCAGTTAGCCTTTCTTCTCCTTCCTGCAGATGTGGCATGGCTGTTAGATTGTCCTTTTGCCCTGAGGCTCCCATATCAGTTATGACCTGCTGTCTATTCTCATGGGGTTTTAATTGCCTATAACATTTTATTGTTCACCCTCTTCAGCCTCCTAAACTCTATTTATTTCTCAAGGTACCATCTTGTTCATGAATCTTTCCATTCATTCATATAACAAAATGGTCACCTTCTAAGTGGTAACATTGTTCTTAGGTGCTGGGAGTACAGCAGTGAGCAAACCACAAATAGTCTTGCCTTATAACGCTTACATTCTTGTGGGGGAAGAAAAATAAGATAAATAAAATGTATGGTAAGTGAGATGGTAATAAGTCTGAGGAGAAAAAAAAAATAGTCAAGGGAGATAAGGAGTCATGGGGGAGGTACGGTTTAAGTAGGGTGGCCAGGGAAGGTTGCATAAGTCATTACTACAGCAAAGCCTCTGAACTCTGATTTCTCTAAATTCTTCAGCCTGTAAGTAGTTAATCTCAATTAAACAATTGGGTGATAATTGTTTCATGATAATCTGTTTATTAAAAGCAGAGTGGAAAGCACTTGGGTTCTGAAATTAGACATAAGTTTGAATATAGATTTAGTTGCCATGTAAACTTGGATAAAATATATAACCTCTCTAAGACTATACTTTTATGATCTATAAAATGAGGCTAATGATGCCTTATAGGTTTGTTAAGAGGATTAAATGAAATAGCAAAAATGTAGCATCTAACATTGCTTGGAATAAATGTTAGAAATTTAACAAATGTTAGAAATCCTATTGTCTCCTCTATGTGGAATCCTATTGTCTCCTCTTGGTGTCACCCACAGGAGCTAGTTCAGTGCTGGGCATAGAATAGATGTGTAACAGACATGTTCAGTAATCAGTGTCCTATTATTGGCTCAGCTTTTATTTCATTAATTTATTCACATGACATTTACTAAGCACCTTCTGTATATAAGGTGCTATGAATATTAATACAACCCTAAGGTGTTTATAATTTAATAGAGGAAATAAAACAAATACATAAATTAAGCTAGAATGTAAAGATAAAAGTAAAGACAAATACAATAAGAGGCAGGCACAAAGTGATATTGGCATTCACATGAGATTGCCTCCTCAGTGGAGAGAAAGTTTTAAGAACAGGTGACATTGGAACTGTGTCCTAAATTTCTGAAAGGGTTTTAAAGGAGATTTCAAAAAAAAAAAAAAAAAAAAGAGCAGACAGAAAATGAACAGAAACTAGTGGATGGAAAATAGCCTTCAGAACTCAAGAGACTGGCAGGTGGTTCAGTGTGGGTCACAGTGATTCTCAGCTCTGGCTGTAGAGTAGATACTGGAGGCCCTTTAAAAGATACTGCTATTCATTACTACCCCCCAGGAATTCTGATATAGTTGGTCTAGGATGGGACTTAAATATTGTCGATTTTAAAAAAAAGAAGAAGAAGTTCTCAAAGAGGTTTTTGTTGGTTGGTTGGTTGGTTTTGAGACTGAGTCTTGCTCTGTCGCCCAAGCTGGAGTGCAGTGGTGCGATCTCGGCTCACTGCAACCTCCACCTCCCAGACTCAAGCAATTATCCTGTCTCAGCCTCCTGAGTAGCTGGGATTACAGGCACCTACCACCATGCCTGGCTAATTTTTGTATTTGTGGTAGAGATGGGGTTTCACCATGTTGGCCATGTTGGTCTTGAACTCCTGACCTCAGGTGACCCGCCCGCCTCGGCCTCCCAGAGTGCTGGGATTACAGGCGTGATCCACCGTGTCGGGCCTCAAAGAGGTTTTAATGTGCAGCCATGGGCTGAGACCTCCTGGGCCAGAGTATAGTATAGGGGAGAGGTTCAAGATCAGCCAAGAACCATACACTGAGGCCATATTGTAGAGGCCTTGTTTCAGATTAAGGAATTTGATTTTAATTTAGAAAGTCATTGCCCTTGAATCAGGGAATGATAGCTGGACCACTTCTGAGCTTCCTGGATGGTTGATCAGACTTTTAAGGCATTTGTCCCTCAATGCTCCTGTCTTCATTGTATTACTGTGATTTGGGTACATTTCTTATATGCCCTATAAGCATACCAAAGGTGAAAAGGGGGTTGTACTCATCTTTCCGTCTTCTTCAGTACCTAACATCATCTTACATTTATATACCCTATAAGTGTTTGTTGAATGAGTGAATGAATTAGTCAAGGATCAGAGCTGCAATTTGATTTGGGGTCCATACATCAAATCAGGAGACTGTTGCAATATGAGCACCTGAGTAAGAACACTGGCATCAGGGCTGGGGAGAAGACACCCGTAATACCTACTGCAGAAGAAGTGGTTCTATTTTGTCCTTTAAAGGTGGCCAAATCACTCACCCGTCAAACTGACTCAGAGTTAAAGCGGACTAGGAAAAACATGGAGATAATGAAAGAAATAGGCAGGCCATGTGAATTTAGGAGAAGATAGATTTTAAATTGTTTGCATTGAAACTTCAGAGATACATCCAGATTGAGCTGTTTCTCAGGCAGATGGAAATGTAGGTTTGATCTTTGGAAAGAGGTTAAGAGATTTACATTTATAACTTAAGCATAGATAAGGAAAAAATGAAATGTGAGGGGAAAAATTGTTCGACTTGAATAGGGAGATGGAAAGTAGTGGTTCTGAGCAGAATTTCAGACAGTTTCATCAAGTCATTGATTTTCTTAAAAATAAATATTGTAATAATTTGGGGCTTTCTATTGTTCTTTACCTGAAATATAACTAAATTCTGCTTTTTCTTTATCAACATTTTCACGCTGCACTATCTATTCACAGCTTGATGAAAAACTCCGGGACCTCCCTGAGCCCTTTGGCCCCCAGAATGTGATAAGCAGCCTAAGCCCAGCGTGGGGTCCTTAACTTCTCCTCCTGCAAACAGGATGAACAGATAGACCCCAAGATCTAAGTTCAGGAAGGAGAAGCCACCACATTCTCCAGTCCAAATTTTTTAGTAATAAAACTGAACTTCTATTTTGATTTCCTTTTGGCTCCTGGAATCTTTTTTTGTTTTTTTTGAGACAGAGTCTGGCTCTGTCATCCAAGCTGGAATGCAGTGGCGTGATCTCGGTTCACTGAGCCTCCACCTCCTGGGTTCAAGCGATTCTCCTGCCTCAGCCTCCGAGTAGCTGGGAGTACAGGTGCGCGCTGCCATACCCAGCTAATTTTTGTATTTTTAGTAATGATGGGATTTCTCCATGTTGGCCAGGATGGCCTTGATCTCCTGACTACGTGATCTGCCCGCCTCGGCCTCCCAAAGTGCTGGGATTACAAGCGTGAGCTACCACACCTGGCCATGTTCTTAATTTGTTAAGAATCCTTAGAGAAGGAGAAGTAACCAATTTGCCTACCCCCAAACCTTCTGTACTTATAAACCTTAAATCTTTGTACAGCAGTCTGGTCATATATTGAATCTAAAGATATAGCCATACTCATCTAGGGATTTGATAAAATGTTCTGAAATGGACATTTTAGCTGCAGGGAGGCAAAACCCCAGAGACCTTTGCATCAGCTTGTGTTCTTGGAAAGAGAGCCTCCAATTCAGACCACCCATCGCTGGGAGCTTTAGGATCCAACAGTTCCCTAAGGGGCCTTAGCTTCTAGCTAAAGTCTGCTGACTAAATGGATTGATTTCCTATCTTCCCATAAGGGACTGTGTTGACTCATTCCATCCACCCCATATTTACCGCTATCACCAGCAGATATCCCCATCCAGCTCTCTCCTGAGGACCCTGCTTCCCCCGCAGCCCTCTCAGCAGCTGAAGAGATTTCTTTCATTCTTCCTACTGTGGCTCCACATTGCCACCTTCACACATTTCTCCTGTCTCAAGAACTGTAGACCCTTTAAAGCACAAGTTGCTATTATCCACTAATGTTTAAGACCCTCCCTCTTATTTGCTGAAGATTTTAGGACTTGGCTCACTATCTTCCTCTTTGTCATTATTCTCAAAGTCTTCAACATCCATGTGGGTAGATCATGTGCACTTTGTATAGTTGATTATTCCTCCACTTTATCTCCATAGTTCTTTCCCTGCACACCCTCTTAGCTACCTACCCCCATAGTCCTACCCTAGACTTTGTCATCACCAACAACCGCACCACCTCTAAAATCTCCAGGTCAAGCGTCCCATTCTCTGATCCCCACCTTCTTTTTCTACAGCTCAGATACTGAGATAGCTCCACTCCACCAGTGTTTAATTTTGGACCTTCACTCCAACACCCTGTGTGTTTTTCATTGCCCATCACTCCCTCCTCCCTGCCCACCTCAGGTTCTCATTTCTCTTCTTCCCTATTTATGTTCCATGCCCATGACTAGGTATTTCATCCTCGACACTCAGCCTCTATGCCCTTTCCTTTCTCACTTCAACAGTCCAACTCTAGTTAAACTCTGAGCCTGTCCCTGAGCAGCTGACTGTGGCAGTCAACCACACTGACTGGCTTTGGTTTGAGTAATGACCACAGGTCTCAAATCAGCATTTGAGAAATCCTGCTACATTTCCCTGGTAAATTTGTTCTTCAAACTCCTCCAATATCTCCTCTTCTATTATTCTCAGCTGATGACCTGGCTGATATTGCATTGAGGAAACAGAAGCAATTACACTAGAACTACTTCATTTCTCATCACTAGAGCCACCTGTCCACCTGTGTCTGTGTCGTGTCTCCTCCTTTCCTTTGGTAACAGTTTATGAATGGACCACCCTTGCTCCTCTCTAAGGCTAGGCATTCTGCTTATGCTTCAGACCCCAGCTCTCCTCGCCAGCTTAAGTATTTTGCTCCCAAAATTATTCTCTCTTTCCCTCATTACCATATTCCTTTCTCTGCTGATTGACTCCTATCACCATAAAATCATGTGGCAATATCACTCATCTTCAGAAAAGGAAAGACAAGACCCCTCTTGACACCACAGTGCCCTCTAGCTATCTTGTTTCTCTGCTCTTTTTCACAGCAAAGCACTTCCAGTTGTCTATAGTGTTCTATTGCCTCACCTCCAGTTCACTCTTATTTTTCTTCACTTTTTTTGAAATACACATACAAGACAGCATATATAATTCATAGAATATTACCAATGTTTTTAACACCTTGTGCATCCTTTCCCAATAGTGTGCCCCTGCCTCCACTGCTTAAGTAACCACTCTCTTGAAATTGTGCCATCATTTACTTGCTTGTCTTTTCTTTTTTTTTTTTTTTGAGACAGAGTCTTGCTCTGTTGCCCAGGATGGAGTACAGTGGTATGATCTTGGCTCACTGCAACCTCTGCCTCCCAGGTTGAAGCAATTCTTGTGCCTCAGCCTCCCAAGTAGCTGGGACTACAGGTGCCCACCACCATGCCTGGCTAATCTTTTCGTATTTTAGTGGAGGCAGGGTTTCACCATGTTGGCCAGGCTGGTCTTGAATTCCGGAGTTCAGGCAATCCACCCACTTTGGCCTCCCAAAGATTACAGGCATGAACCACTGTGCCTGACCCCCACTTGCTTTTTTTTTTTTTTTTTTTAGTAATTTTACAATATATGTATGTATCCCTAAATAATACATTTTTGTTTTGCATGTTTTGGACTTATCTATATGGAATCTTATTATATATTCTTCTATGACTTGCTTCTGTTGCTTACCTTTAGATTTTTAAAAAATTCATATTGTGTATAATTAATTTTCACTGCAATATAGTCTTCTACTGTATGATATTACAGTTTATTTTTCCATTGTTGATGGACACTTGGGTCACTTCTGGATTTTTTGCCATTACAGACAAAGCTACTATGGACATCCTCGTACTTGGCTCCTAGCACATGTGTGCAATAATTTCTATAGGGCATATACTGAGGAGTGGAATTAGTGGGTTGCCTTTACTTGATGTTACCTAATTATTCTCTGATGAATAACTGGATGAAAGTTCTCATTCCACCATATGTTTGTCAAAACTTGGTGCTATCTGACTTTTTAAAATTTTACTAGTCTGTTAGTTAATTAATGGCATCTCATTATGGGTTTTTATTGTTGTCGTTGTTGTTTGTTTTGTTTCCTTTTTCTTCAGACAGGGTCTCGCTCTGTCACCCAGGCTGGAGTGAAGTGGCACAATCCCGGCTCACTGCAGCCTCAACCTCCTGGGTTTAGGTGATCCTCCCACCTCAGCCTCCCAAGTAGCTAGTACTACAGATGTGTTCCCCCGCATCTGGCTAATTTTTGCATTTTTTGTAGAGGCGAGGTTTCACCATGTTGCCCAGGCTGGTCTCTAATTCCTGGGCTCAAGTGATCTGCTCACCTCAGCCTCCCAAAGTGCCAGGATTACAGGTATGAGTCACTGCGCCTGGCTCATTATGGTTTTAATCTGTATTTCCCTATTTACTAATCAGCTACTTTTCAATAATTATAGGCTTACATGTTTTTCTCTCTTGTGAAATGCCTATTTGTATTTTTGGCCCATTTTTCTATTGGGTTGTCTTTTCCTTATTTATTTGTAAGAATTTCTTATATATTCTGAATACTAATCCTTGATCAGTTATATATGTTACAGTTATCTTCTCCCAGTTTTTAGCTTGTCTGTTTACTGTTGTTATGGTGCCTTAATGAACAGAAATGTCTTGAACTATAAGAAATTGCTTATATGTGATCATTTTGACTTACACAGACTATTCCATGTGTTTTCTGGAGAGCTCATTAAAACACAGACGGGGCTGGGGCTGGTGGCTCACACCTATAATCCCAATACTTTTGGAGGCTGAGGCAGGAGCATCACTGGATGCCAGGAGTTCAAGACCAGCCTGGTCAACATAGGGAGACCCCCCCCATCTCTACAAAAATCACTGGAGTGCAGTGATTGCACCACTGGACTCCACACTGGGCAGCAGAGCAAGACCTTGTCTCTAAAAATAATAATAATAATAATTAGCTGGGCATGCTGGTGCATACCTATGATCCTAGCCACTCAGGAGGCTGAGGTGGGACGATCACTTGAGCCCCAGTGTTCGAGGCTACAGTGAGCTATGATCATGCTATGATCATCCTAGGATCATGTCACCACACTGCAGCCTGGGTGGCAGTGAGACCCTGTCTCTAATAAATAAATAAATAATAAAAATTTAAGAACACAAACTGCTGGACCCCACCTCCAGAGTTTCTGACTTGGTAGGTCTGGGATGGAGCCTTAAAATTTGCATTTCTAGAAAGTCCCTAGGTTATGCTGCTGATCCAGGACCACACTTTAAGAAACGCTGCCTCAACCAGGTCTGTCTTCTGAACGTCTTTGCCAATCCTCTCTGCATGGTTCCTTAGAGATTACACTCTATTGCCTAAAACATAATCCACCTCTTCTGCTCTTGACCTACCAATTTTTGGGCCCTGGGTCACCTTAACTGACTTTTTACCAGGTCTTCTCAGTCCTGGGTACAGATAGCTAGCTGCCTAAGGAATGCTTGCAATATTAATAAATGCTATCTTTTTGTTCAAAGTTAATAGGTAGCTTTTAAAATGGCCTAGTATTATTGATTAGCTGACTTTGTAGTCTCTCTTAGGAGTATAAGTGTGCTGAAGTTATTCTGATACAACGTTAAGTCATGAATCAAACTCATTGTCCTGCCATGCTCCAGTACCTAGTCTCCTTCCCCAAAACCCTACCCCCTTTTTTCCTTCAAAATTGCACTTCAGATCTGCATCCTTTCCTGTCATCAGTTAGTCCCCTACATCCCCGGTCCTATTTGTGATACCCATGTATTTTTCTGGGACATGAATAACAACCTCAAACATCTTAATAATAAAGCCTCAGATGGGTAACAGGAATACACTGTAAAAATTAAATTACAATATTTAAGCCTTCCTTGTAGTTTATTTAGAGCCAGGTTTCCCAGCAGTGACACTGTTGGCCTTCTGGGTGGATGACTCTTTGTTGTCTGGGCCTGCCCGGTGCACTGAGGGTGTTCAGCAGCAGCAGTGGCCTCTGCTCACCATGCCAGTGGCACTCCACCTCACCCCGTGTGGCCATCCCAAATGTCCTTTGAGGACAAAAACCACCTCTGGTTGAGAACCACTGATTTAGAGACATCTCATGCCTTACTTGAATTTTCAGGGGGTTTTTTTGGTGTGAAATATTGTCAGCTGGTTTGGGCCTTTTAAAATTTCAACTCCCCAAGCCCTTTTAATCTTATCCTCCATCACTTTTTTATCATATACTTCTCTTTGTTTCTGGCTAAAAGAGGGCATTGTATTTTCATGATTTTTTTTTTAAACTGATTCTCAATCACATTTCTCCAAGACAAAGGGCAGCTCCCACCGAACACATGGAAGCAGACCCCGGGACACACTTCAGATTCTTTTCCTGCCCTTCCTGCAAGTATTACTCTCACCATAGGATGGTGGTAGTTACTGTGATTAATATACTTTTAACTGTAATGCGATTATAGAAAATCATGCCAAAATTGCTAGAGCTAAAACTTGACCTGCCCTGACAGGATGATGAAAACTCAATACCATTCTCCCTGACCCTCCCCACCCGCCTCACTCCCCAAATAGTCTTGCTTCTTAATGAGTAAGAGTAGTTTAAGCTGCAATTATTTCCTCTTACACTGACTGTCCTTTTCACCCTCATTACTCTTTGGATGTATAATGGGGAGATAGCTGCTTGCAGACTAGCAAGGAGGTCTGGTGAATGGCAGCAATACAGACGTACTCGGGAAGAGTGCATTCCACTCTCGGAACAACCTGCCCAAACTGAATGCAGCTCACAAGTGGAGTGGGCAGAGCTTTTTACAATTTCAATTTGAAATGCCACTTTTCTAGTTTTTGTGGCTAAAATAGTAAATAATTTTGTGGGGGTTTTTTTTTTCAGCTGCTCTTAGTTTGACATTTGCTGAGCCCTTCTTGAATTTACTTTTGCAGAACAAGACTATTTGTACCCCAACCATTTGGACCATTAGGCCACTGCTCCTTTTTAGTTGTATTTAGGGACCTTCTCCAATTCAGTCTCTTTCTACATGAGCAGAGCACCTATTCATTGAAAGGGAACACCATGACACAGCCGGAGACTATGCCTCAGGAGTGTAAGGAGCTTTGTGTCTGCTTCCTAATTTCAGAAACTCAGAGTTGCTTATTTACCAGATATCAACCAAGCTCTGGGTACCAGGCACTTTTGTACATTTCTAGTTTTGTCTTAGCTGAGATAAATACCAACTACCCTGAAGTACTGTAAGATGTACAAGTACCTTATTAATCATCCAAAAAAAAAAAGCCTAAGCAATAACAATGTTTTGTATTAGTTTGAGGGTTAGATGAATTCTATTTGTAGCTATATTTTCCTAGGTAGCAGTTCTTATAAATAGACATTTCATAACCACTAATCAAAATAAGTCAATGCCTTGGTTATCTGTAATTTTCTCTTACTACAACTTTAGACACTGGAATAGTACTGAAATAAGGAGTAATGATCTTAATTGTGTATTTCTTGGTAAATGACAGAATTCCTCCATGTATATGATTTTGTTTGATTTTTTTTAATTGGCACTATGGGCAAAGGAAGAAACTTTGGGGCAATGAATGGTTTTTAAAACATAGGCTGGGTGAAGTGGCTCATGCCTGTAACCCCAGCATTTTGGGGGGCTGAGACGGGAGGACTGCTGGAGGCCAGGAGTTGGAAATCGCCCTGGTCAATATAAGGAGACCCCATCTCTACAAAAATTTCAAAAAATTAGCTGGGTATGGTGGCGTGTACCTGTGGGTCCAGCTACTTGGGAGGCTGAGGTGGGAGGATCACTTGAGCTTCAGAGGTCAAGGCTACAGTGAGCAATGATTGCATGCCACTGCATTCCAGCCTGGGGGACAGAATGAGACCCTGTTTTAAAAAAAAGAAAAAAGGAAAGAAGAAAGAGAGAGAGAGAGAAGGAAGGAAGGAAAGGAGGGAGGGAGGGAGGGAGGAAGGAAGGAAGAGAGAAAAAGAGAGAAAGAGAGAAAGAAAAGGAAAGAAAGAAAAGAAAGAAAGAAAGAAAGAAAGAAAGAAAGAAAGAAAGAAAGAAAGAAAGAAAGAAATCTATACACCCAAAGACCTAAACATTATCCCTGATGAGTGTGACCACCTTGCTTATCAAAAGAAGAAGAGGGGTTCTCATTTGGTGGCAGTAGCTATTTAGCAGTAGCTAAACCAAGCAACTTGCTGCAAAACTTAGAAACCTGGGGAAATGACAAATAAAGGAGCCAAGCAAAATCAGCATTAAGGAAAGGGGGAAGAAGAAAATATGAAGACTGGAAGACAAAGAAGGGAGATGATTGGAAAGAGAAGTGAAGATTTCAACACTGATGTGAGAAAGTGACAGCATAAGTTACAAAGAAATTGGGAAAAATTAAATACTTCTTCAGGGTGGGAACAGGCCAACATAACGGAACAGTCTTTTAGGACACCCAGCTCTCAGAGCTCCAGACACCTCACTTCATACCAGTTCATACCCAGTAACTGCTCTTCATAGCAAATCTCCTTCTCGATGAAGAAAAGTTTGAATCATGTTTGCTATTTTCATCACTCAAACCTCCAAAATTACCTAAAGAAGAAAAGAAGTTTGCTTAATTTTCCCTGTAATGAAAGTCTGTGTGGAATCACTGACTGTCTGACAGGGCTCACTAAATTTGACATTCCTGTCCCTGATTTATCAGGATACCTCATTACTTCATCATACTATATGTAAGAGTCAACTAGAATACAGTCAACTCATTATTGTTTGAATGATGTAAAAAGGAAAGGTTGATAATCCAAAAGGGTATGCAACCCCCTGTGATTTCTACTTGGTTATTTACATTTGTATTTTGATACTATAAACTTTCTCCTTTGTATTACTATTTTTTTTGTCTTTTTTTTTTTTTCTTCCTTTTTGTGGAGAACAGGGTCTCGCTATATTACCCAGGCAGGTCTCGAACTCCTGGGCTCATGCTATCCTCCTGCCTCTGCCTCCCTGAGAGCTGGGATTACAGGCGTGAGCCACCACGCCCGGCTCTCCTTTGTATTATAACAATCTGTTTACCCATCAGTCTCCTCCACTAGACTATCAGCATCTTGACTGCAGGGACCATCTTAGTATCCAAAACCTAGAGTACAGTCTCTGGCACATAGCTGGGGTTTGAAAAATGTTAGATAAACGATTGAACAAAAAGATGTATCTGATCTGAGAAATCACTGCAAACAAAGTAATGCCTCCACACAATGAAAACAATCAGTAACACCTGGAAAGCTTAACTGCTTGTCTCTCAGACTGCTGCGAAGCCCCCAACCTCAACCAAAGTGCCCTACTGTAAATCTTTCCCCAGAATAACGGAAGTGGTTAAGTGTTCAGGTGTCAAAATGCTACCCTGCTGGGCTGCAGGCCACATACAAAGTTATATTACATTGAGTTTGAAATGCTAACAAAGCAAGTAATTAAGCTGAGTAAGTGCTAACTTGCTTGAAAGCAAGATTTGAAGCTGATAAACCAAAATGCTGATAATTAAGAGTTGATTATACAGCTTTGTTGTTTCTCTACCCTGCTAATAGCCTCTTATTCTTGGCATGTAATGATTTCTTCCCCACAAGGGAAACACACACACACACACACACACACACATCAATCTTCTCCTCCTGTCTCCCATCCTGAATAAGGTGTGACTCCCTTTCTTAAGCTAAATCCTCTCCCTGTGGTCTTGATCCTTTTCTCTCTCTTCTATCTGTTACATCTTTTACCTCTCCCTCTCCATGAATTTCTTTTCTGTTTACAAACGTGCTCAGGATTTACCAACCTTAAGAAAAAAAAAAAAGGCAAGCCAGCAAATGATAGTAGGAGAATCTTCCCTTACTCTACATTCCCTTAATTCTCTCCCATCTTTCTCCTCTGTATCCCCTAACTTCTTGGAAAAGGAATCTGTGTTCCTTGCCTCCTCAACTTGATGATTGATTGCTTTTTATTCCCTTAAACACTTCTCCTGGTTTCTCCACTCTAATGAAGCTCTTTCAGAAGCTATAAATAATTCTTAATTGTCAGATTCCAGAATCTTTATTTGCCTCCATCTCTGCAATCTTTCACATGGTTGACCTGCCCCTTTAGTAGAACTATGCCCTTTTGTGACTTCCATGACATTTTACCTTTCTGGTTTTCTTCTTCCTTCTCTTATTACTCTTTTCACCCTCCCTGTTCTCCTTCTTTCTTCTCCTTCTTCCTTTCTGGTAAGAGAGGAAAAGAAACTAATATTTATTGATATGCGATACAAATTATGTGTCAGATACTGTGCCAAGTTTTCAAACGTCTTTTATTCTCATATCAACCCTAGGATATAGATATTCTTATCTCCATTTTGAAAAATATTTTTAATTGTGGTAAACTACACATAATGTAACATTTACCATATGCATCATTTTAAGTGTACAGTTCAATGGTATTAAGTACATTCACATCATTGTGCAACCATTACCACCATCAATTTCCAGATCTCTTTTCATTTTCCCAAACTGAAACTCTGTCTCCATGAAACAATAGCTCTCCATTCTTCCCTCCTCCAGCCCCTGGCCACCACCATTCTACTTTCTTTCTTTGTGAATTTGACCACTCCAGGTACCGCAAATAAGTAAAATTGTACAGTATTTGTCTTTTTGTGACTAGCTTGTTTTATTTAGCATGATGTCCCCCAAGGTTCATCCATGTTGTAACATGTGCCAGAATTTCTTTCCTTTTTAAGGCCGAATAATATTCCATTGCATACACATACCACATTTTGTTTATCCACTCAACTTACAATCATCCCCATATAAATGGCGAAACTGTGGCTCAGACTATTGCAGTAAAGTTATTGAGATTGCACAGCTTTTCCTTATGGAGAAGGATTCTTCTAAATTCTATCCTTTGTCTTATTTCCTCTTCCCCTCTCTTTCCCTCTCTCTTTTCCCTCTCTTTGCTGATCTGCTCCCATATTTTTAATTTTAATCTCCATTCATGTGGGTGTTTCTTAAATACATATCTCAAATATATCCTTGGTACTGAATCTAGTTCCATATTTCCAGTAGATCCAACAAGAATATTCCCCTGTTGCTTTCAACTCACTATGTATAAAACCCAAGTGCATCATCATCTGATCCTCAAAACAGGCTTGACTTTCTCACACCCCTGTTGTTGTTAATGGCACCACAAATTTCCCAGTCATCTGGACCCTAAACCTCTGAGTCATCCTTGAGCCTCTTTCTCCACATCTCCTAAATTCCATAAATCCTAAAGTCAGTCCTGTCAGTTGGGTCTCCCTAATCATCTTCATGCCCATTCCAACCTTGCTGTGCCTGCAGAAGTGGTCCTACAGTCTGGTGGGTCTAAGAGCTTGGGCTGGGTTTAAGTCCCAGCCTAGCCACTCGCTGGCATGGAGAGGACAGAAAGTGTTTGGCTAGTCACCTGACCTCACTCAGCCTCAGCTTCCTCATCTGAGGGAGAGAACCTAATGAACAAGGTATATTGATCATTAAATGAAATAGTATGTATGAATGGTTCAGCACAGTGCCCCGCATTTAGTAGATGCTAAGTAAATGGTAATTCTTTTTTCTTTTTAAAAAAATCCTGTCTTCCTGCTTCTAATTCACTAGCCTTCTTCCTTCATAAGGATTTTTTCTCTCTCTCTCAGAATTCTTTGCAGGAAACAAACCACTGTGTTTTAGCATTATGTTTTATATTGCAATGCCCTTGATTCTGTGTACGAATCAGAGGACAGTGACTGTGTTGACCCTTTATATTTGTGTTTCAACTATCTTGAAGGGAATTTTCATCTCCTGAACTGCTTTATCAATATTGTTTCATAATAAACAACAATTGTGACCTGCAAAATTTATTGAGCCCAACCTCATTTTTTAAAGGACAGCTATAAAGTCAGTGGAATAGCATTTCCATGATTAAGAGCAGTTGGAGGGATTAACGGAGAGGCAGCATGAGCTTATTCCTAACTTTGAGTGCGCCAGGAGTTTTAACTGGGATAAGTGGAGTCACCAAACATCTCTTCCCTGTCCCCCGTATTATTTTGCAAGAAGACAGGCAAACTTACACATTTTTCAGCAGAAGGGACATCTGGGTAGAAGATTGCCTTCAGTTCATGGAGTAAGGGCATGCAAGCAATTAAATCCCAACTTCCTCATCAGCAATCTGTACTCGGGGGAGCTGTCCAGAGTAGCCAGGCCACATCCAGCCACACTGGAGATAGGAATTCCATGTATGGATCCTAAACTAACTGTGTTCCTTACCTAGCTGGTTTGCTGTGTTTCCGAAAACCCATTAGCAACAAAAACAATAACAATAAAACCCCAAACAATGTTTATAAGTAGCTTGGAAAAAAATTTTATAATGCATGAAAAAAGTAGACTTGTGATGGTACACTTCAGATTAATTCTTTCTGTTAACATTTTGAAATGTTAAGTAAATAGGTAGTGAAAATGGGGATGGTGCTAGTTCTTCATCTTGTGTTAGACATCCAGGTCTAGCCATGTCTGTACTTCTCTAAACTTGACGTGTGTATTCACTGAGATTGCTGCTGAGTCTACCTGAGATCATGAGGCTGCTTACTCATCAGTGAACAGCATGACCACCCTTGGTACACACTCCAGCTTCAAGCTAATGGTTCGGGCATATCTAAAATGACCAATCTCTCCAAACACTTGGGTTGAATTCATTACTCCTGCCTCATTCCTGAAGTGCATAATCAAATTCTAAAGACCGATTGCTTGATATTTATATATTTTTTTTCTACAGCAGGTTTTACTCATCAAAAAATGGACAATACTACTCAATGGATAACTTAGCAGTTCACAAGCCATATTATGTTTTGTGCTTGTTGTATTTTTATCTCATGAGTAAGACTGTAATTGTGAATGTTTGCATATTGTCTTCTGAGTGTTCTCTTCTCCTGATAGCCTTCCTTCTCATCTTTTCTCAGTCTATCTCTTATGAGTCCTGTAAGTAGGAGCCCCTGGTATTCTATGTACATGTTTTGTGAAAATGGCAGACTCTGCTACTCACTTTCCTTTATTCATAATTAACTATCTTGGCCCAAATCCTATTTTTCTCCCATTCTAATTGAGAATTTTGGTTCTCTTCTCTCTACATTGAGTTCAAAGTCCCCAGGAACCCAGTAGCAGACTGGTTGTTAAGTTGGTTTGGTCCCAAAAGAACCTTAACAAAATCCTCTTTCTACTCTTATGAATCAAATTCCCCAAACTCTTTTGAATAAACCATCCCGGTTTCCTCTCAGCTGACTGTTAGAGTTGGGTTGTGGAGTTCAGGGTGAACGTATTAACTCAGAAAGTCAAACTCCAGTGTTTTGGGGGCTGTGGGTGAATCAATTCTTGAAGACTATTGTGACCATTTATTTGCCTATTCTCTTTTGTCCCTGCCCAGCACCTCAACATAGTGATATTAAATTTTATAAATGTGGCTCAAAATTTGACAATTATTATATTTGATATTGGACTGCAGCCATCCTCTCAGGCATCTCTGTCCTCATTTTTTTCCACTCTGAGTACTTGCCTCCAAGTGAAGGGTTCAAGAATAAATGCATTACCAAAAAGAAGGGAAACAGTCTTTGAACTTCTGAGTGGAGAACTGTGAAGTGACCAAGAATTTGATTACTAGTCAGGCTTCTAGATGGTTTATTAATGAAGCAGTGCATTCTCCACGAGGGGAAAGAAATGCCATTAATGTTATACCCTCGGCACGGAAGTTCCTATTTAAGGAAAAGTAAATGCATAGCCTGTGCCATGTCAGAAAACTAATTTTAATGTTAACAATGAGTTGAGTATTCTTGTAGTTATGAGAAAATATTCCAGCCTTCATTGCCTTCCACAAATAAGTTGCTGGAAGTAAACGAGGTGTGCTATTTCAGTACCAATTTAGCAATACCTCTGCTCTATTATCAGCAACATGCACAGTTGGTTCATGGCAGAATGCAAGCCACTCTTGTCTGTGAATAAGCATCAGGCTGACTGTGCAGGATGATAATTGCTCTGCCTGCACTTCCTTTGGCACCTACTGATCTCTGCTAAGTGGTTAGTAAAACATATTTTTGAAGGAATGTCAAGCACTTCTAAAAATTTGAAGGACTTCGTTTGTGATTGTTCTTTTTCTTATGTTTAAGTTTGAAGAAAGTTCACGCCAAGCCATTCCACGGCTGCCGTTACTCCTTGCAAATGTCTGAAATAGCAGGGTGCCAGCGTGTCTGTGCTTGGCATCTTTTAATCAGTGGTGTTTTCTTTTGCATGATACTGTGACACTGGCTGGATGTGTTGGGATATCATGTGACGGACTTCAAATAGATGGCAAATTCACTAAAGTGAAAATGATTGTGATAGTTCCCTCATTTCCCCCCGCAGTGTATGTAAAACTGACTTTTAAGGTGTTTAGTGGATAATAGATCATGTAAGGTCAGTGCTAGCCATGGCGGCCATGGCTATTATTTTCCCTTTTCATGGGAGTGTGCTCAGCAAAATGAGATTGTCACACTCTTTTTTTGAGAGGACAGCGACAGACAGTTAAAAGCCTCTTCATGTAAGGATGTTATTTCATAAAGACACCAGTACTGGATTATCCCCTTCACTTTAAACTTCTGCCAGCTTGTACAAAGAGATAAAACAAAATAGCCCTGGTCCCAGGGGTGGGGAAGTGCCGGTCAGCGCAGCCTGGGTCCACAGGCTTTCATTTTGATTAGTCACATGTGAGGAAAATTCACTTAGGCTGAGAGGTAAATTTAATACCAGTTATGCCCATGCTGTTCATATCACAACCATTTTCACATGATGCCACTTAATTCCCTAAGAAGCAGAAAGGTAAATCGGTGGCTGGCCAGCAAAGGTGTCACAATGCATTAAGACCAGGACTCGCTGCAGGGGATAATGGTTCTGATTGCTGTTGACTCATGTCTCCACCAACTGCCTCATGTAAAATAAGTGACATTTAAAAGACATCAAGATGTGAGAAGAGGTAAGGGAGAGAGAAAGAGAGAGGAGGGTAAAAAGTATGCGCTACTAAACTTGCCACCCGAATGTGCAGTTTCTTTTCCACCCTAAGTGGTAGGAAATGATAACTCGACATGCCATGGGTGACCTGCACTAAGCTTTTAACTTCCTGTCTTGTGTTTTTAGAGAAAAATCTGTAAAATTGCTTCTGGGAACTGCTCCAACATGTTATCATTTATTTCCAATTTAATTTTTTTTAAACTCTTATTCTTTTGCCCTCACATATCAGTCTATTCATCTCTTTAAAAGCTTTAGGCTGAATCAAGTTAGGCAGTGGTAGACAACAAGAGGCAGTCTACTTTCTGAAGGCCCATTTATGTCTATTTTTATAAAGAGAATCAAATTCCAGTTTACAGTAAGCATATGCTTCAGTTGACATCTGTTTCTAAGACTTGGACGCTTTGTTTGCATAACAGTCACCAATAAATGGCCTTGTTTTAAGTCTGCTCACTGAGTTGTATGTGGGTTGTTCAGCTGGGGATTTTAGTCGCAGCTGATCCCCTACCGCTCATAGCTGATAGGAAGGGGGAAAATCCGAGAAGCCCAGTCCTATTTATTAATGCAGATTTTAACATTCTCAATGAACCACTTATCCAGTGTGATTCGGCAACCAAATCCTTATTTGCTCAGGCAGAGGAGGGGGTGTTCTTAAAGTGTTGAATTAAAGCTTTTACCAGCTTTTTTTTTTTTGGAGGGGGAGGGGAATGGGGAGGAAGAAGCAAGAGCAAGGTCCTTTCTTTAGCCAGTCTCTGATCATTTGGAATACAATGAGATTGAATCTTTAAACAGGAGATCAGAAACCAAGCTTATGTTTAATGAATTTGTTGTAAACTAAGACGATCAGATGTTTGTAGAGCCCTAAATGTTGGCCCTTTGTGCAAAGTCTTGATGATTTTATTCAATACCACTTAAATATCAGTTTAGAGTTTGATAGAACAGGGTTATGTTTCCTTCACTTATCTGGTTATCTGGTTTTTGTTTCATTTTAAAGCATATCTGATTCCGCATGCGTGGGAAATGGGCACAATATTAAAATATTTCAAGATGCACATGTGACTGTCTTTAGAATCGTTACTGCTAATTAAAGAAGTTACTACTTGTGTTAAGCAGCTTCAAATACAAAGCTAATCCTCAGTCTCGATAAGTCTGCCCTTTTTTTCTCTGCCCCTGAAAGGCATGCCAGCAGTTAAAAATATTAAAAGTCCAAAGATGGGGTCGATGTGCCTTAGAGAGTAAACCTGATTAATAGAGGGCTTTCCTTTAATTCCCTTTTTTACATAGAGGAGATCTAACTGTAATGTATTTGAAAATACGTGTTCACTGACTTAAATACACTGAACTTTTTCCCCTGAATTATTGTGTAATATTCAGTAATCATTTATGAAATGTGTAACATTTTTCAAGGGGATTTACATATCAGCTTTTCCTAGTGGAATCAACAACAGTAGCATGAAATGTATCTACTCCATTTACTCTTATCCAGTGCTCTTACTTTCTTTTTCCCTTTAATTTTTATATATGGTAAAAATTTCATTGAAGAGAGATTTTAGATGACAGGACTGTAATTTTAAACCCAATAGAAGAGGTGTAAGCAATTTGAGCTTAGCTGAAGCATAATCTTAGGTTGTCAAGAAGAAACCCATTCTCCCTATGCTAATCAATCAGTGTATCAACCAACCAATCATCTCTTCAGCTTAGCATATATCCTAAGGTTTGATATATCTATTAACTGCCCATCATGCAGCTGGTCTCTGGATGATGAGATTCCCCCTATCTTGGCATTTGGCGGCAGACGACCAAGCTATCACAGCCTCAGATAAATACCAAAGTGGAGATTTCAATCCTGTTCCTGAGTGCAGAGACAATCCAGAAACGTTGAAAATATTCTCAGAAGAGAATACACAGAAAATTACATTTCTCAACACTGTTGTATGTGAAAATTGTATGTATTACATGATTCTCCCTCCCTAGACACAACAATGTAAAATAAAATTACTCTTTTATTATGATTAGAATGCTGGTGATCAAAAGAATTGTTGGAATCTGCTACAAACTCTTAATTGCAAGACAAATTACATGTAGACATTTGAATAAGTAAGACTAATGACCGTGTAGATGATAAATTTCCTGAAAACAAACAGAAGCCCAATTATATAAAGCAGGGCACACGATCATTATAATTCTAGAGAAGGGGGTCACTATTTCTAAATATTGTATGTTGCTTCCTGGCCTCGATTCAGAGATTCTGATATTAGGTAAGCTGCGGTTGAATGTATCTGTAGCCTCTTCCAGCAGCCAGTGTATTGGAACTTGGAAAGGAGGCACGGTTTCTATAAAACTGTTTATTGAGAAATAGAAATTTTTAAAAAAGATTTGCATTTAATTGCTAAGCATCTGTGAATATGTTGAAATTGGAATGAGTACGATTCATTTCTTCAAACGCTGATTTCCACCTGGAAGGTAAAATCTCTCCACAAGATGCAAACTCAAATCATGTCCTTTCCACACTATAGTTCAAGTCTCATACTCTGAAAAGAGAACCATAGTGAGGTATTAGGGGACTGAGGTTCTAGCCCAAACTCGGCCATTAACTAGCTAGCCTCTGTGTGCTAAGCAAGCCCCTGGATCATTTAGACCTCACTTCATAAATTGCAGTGTCTCTAAAGCACCTATGAAAAATAGTAACGAATTAGTCTCCTGATGAGTAAACATGATTTCATATTCTTCCAAAAGGTTATTGTTTTTCATGTCACTAATGGTATGAATGTAGACTTCCACCATAGTATTTGCTCAGCCAAAATCTCTTCAGTGCTGCTGGGCAGCATAAACAGATGAGAAACATATTCTACCCTAAATACAACATTCCAGGTTTGAAGCCATTGTTTCAATCATTTGTTGAGGGTGGGACCAAGGAGGAGAAATGATGGAGTTCACAATAACATGAACCCTTTACTGCTGGAGAGAGAAGGAAATCTGTTTTCTGTCCTGAGAAGTCCAGCATGAGTCCATAGAGACTGTGATGACTTCTCCATTCTCAACAACTCAGCCTGTGCACTTTGATCTCAACTTAAGAACACTTGTGTGTCCTGGTGTGAAGGGACTGATAACAATATAACAGCTCTAGAATTTTTGTATTTTTCCCAACAGAAAGATAATTGTGGTGTCAAGTTCAGAGCAATAGTTCGGTTTAAATAGTGTATTTTGAAAACCTTTCTCGAGGAGTTGTGATTCTAAGAGAAAACAATTTTCTATATGGGTTAAGGTTACAAATTTTATCATAGCAAAGAGAAGGGGACCAAAAAAAAAAAAAAGCCAGACAGAATAATTTCTCTCTCACAAGTCACTTAAAGTGACCATTCTGGGACTCATTCCAGGCTCCTATGATTAGAGACCTGCATGTTTGTAGATATCCCCAGATAAGCCGCAGATATGAGCACCCATGACATGGGCTCTGCTGAATGAAGCAAAAGGACTGATTTAGAGAAAGATGGCCTATTGAATGTGAATTCTTCCATGTTGTTGGCCTGGAAACTGGTAGGCATGCACCTTTCAGGCCCAGGGCAGTCCTACTCCCCAGAGGATCTATCCTGTCTACTGGTGATAATTGTCCTGCCAGGTCTACAGATTGTGGATATAGATAAGAAAGCCAGTGAAAGTGGATTGAGTGCAATTAGAAACTTATCCACACAAGAATTGACCTGTGATTGCATTTATAGGTAGAATCAGGTCTGGAGTAGAGACAGCATATAAAGCTCAGCAAATAGATCTTGCAAAAGAAGAGGAATTCATTTTTTATTGCTGTGAGTTCTAGGTGTAGAACAATTTGTTGCTGTTCTCCATGAATGCAGCATGACTTCATGTGCATGGTGTAAACATGCCCCCGAGAAGAAAACAATGAGGTCCCTGTCCTCAAGCAGTTTATGTTCAAAAACAACATAAAGAAAGAGATCAAAGTATTTTAATGAAACCTTGAATGTGGGATCAGCAAATTTTCTTTATCAAAGTATGATTGATTTTTGCGTTTTAAAAGAAAGGTTTGCTCTTCTGTTATGAATTCTTTCAAATAGAAAAAGTGGGCACTAAAACGAGGAGGGGGGTGAAAGTGAAAAGAAGGAGAGAGAATGAGATGGACAGAGGGGAAGCTGAAGGAATCAAGGGAGGGAGAAAGCAATGGGCAAAGTGAAGGGAGGGAGTTCTTTCAGCTTAGAATACATTGGGGCTGGAGAGGGAGTATTCACCCAGACTTCAGGCACCAAGGTTTGACCACCAGTTGTAGCTAGGGGGAATCTTCCCAAAGGAGTCTTTTCTAACTTGCTCTTGAAGAGACCACCATTAACCAGTACAAAGCCCATGAATCTCTGCAGGATTCTGGAAGCATTGTGCTCAGCCATTAAAACAGTACGGCAGACAAGGGAAGAAAGCAGGCACAGAGAGGAGAGGGAACATAGTGAATGCTTTATAAACACTCTAAATGGGGGGAAATAATGACCTCTGACTTCTTTGTGGTTCTTAACTCATGCTGCCACAAGATTGGTTATAAGGTCCATATCACACTGTGATATGAAAGTATTAATTGAATAGGGGCAATCAGGATTTCTATGTGAATAATGACTTAGAAATAATATTCTGCCCAGTTCAATAATGGAATGGGGAACCAAGGCTTCACCTGGCTACACAGTTCTTTTGATGAGGTCAGATTTTTTTTTAACTCTGAGGTATATATATTTTGTGTCCTGTTTTAACTCTTGAATCTGATATGAATTTCTTTAGAGTAACTTAAGAAGATGGAATAAAATTAAGGGAAGGCAATATATAATGGACGATAGTATTGTCCTTTTAAGTTCGAATTATGACTTTCTGACAGATGCCTTCATCAGCTCTCATCTGAATAGTGACTCTTCTATTAAAAATAAACCCTTTAGTTTAGTTCATAGTAATGAACCAATGTCAGTTTCTTAGTTTTGAGAAGTGTAAGATGTTAACAATGGGAGAAACTGAGCAAATGCTAGGAACTCTCTACTATCTTTGCAACTTTTCTATAAATCTAAAATTATTCCAGAATAAAAAGCTTATTTAAAGAAAAAAACCCAACCATGTATATGGGCTTTGCCATGAACATGTTTGAATAAGAGAGCCCTCAGTGCTACATTTATGGGAGCATTTTCTTAATCTTTCTGGAAATGAATGCTTATTTAAATTTGATATCCTGAGAAGCTGATGACTAACCCTATGCTCATGTATACCACTAGACAGGTCACTAGTTGATCAGGCTGAAATGCTCACTTATCCGATGTTAAGTCAGAAAGAGAGGAGAACTTAAAATTAGCTGACTTCTTGGACTGGTACCCAGCATTAAAATAAAATAATCCCTTAGTATGCTTACTAGCCAAAACGTACTGTATCACATTGTAAGTTGCTTTAAAGTTTGTATTTTCTCTTAAGCTTACTGTGTGGTATGTTCCTGATCATGTAAAAGTGTCTAATGGTTACTGTAAAATTAGAGGCTGTCCAAACAAAACTTAAAATCCTAAAACTTTCTCTCCAATGTGTGATATTTCTTGGCTACACTAGTAAACAGTTTGACATGTGTTTAAACATAATTCAATTTTTTTATCAGATCGTCTTTTCTTAAAGGTATGTCTAATGAAGTGTGTGACTGTATAATAGAGGAGACAGCATTTGATTTTTAATTTTTATGTTAAATGGTTTCCACTGTTGTATGCCCATTTGAGTTTTTACAATAAAAGACAAATATAAAAATGTGTGTCTGTATCACTGTGCTTACCATATTGTTTTACTGATTTTTTTTTGTGTTCATCTTTTCCCTTAAAGAGTGAACTCCTTGAGAGTAAGGGGCTGTGGTCTTAGTATCTCACCCAGTGCAATATATAGTAAGGATTCAGTAAATATTTGTTTGGATGAATAAATGAATGAAATCACATTCAAATGCATTATTTCTCCTTTGAAGGGAACCAAATAGCTACCAGTCAATTTGCTGTCTTCACTGCCCTTGTTTTAGGGTGGCCTCACAGTTTGGACTGGTTTTTATCATTGCTATCATTCAGCTACATATACTAACCTTTCAAATCTGTAAAAAGTATTTAAGAAAAAGAGAAATTGTTCATGTTTCAAAACCTATTATAATGCATTTTCAAATATGTCAGACACATCTTTGTTAAAATTAAACCAGGGATTGGTTTTGAGCGAATAGCCCTATATCCTTACAGATGCTGTGGATGGATGCATCTAAGCTGCTTATTATATTGATGGGTTTTGCTGCTCTGCAGCAAATGAAAACAGGCAGCTGCTTCCTCCATCAAAGCAAAAAGCAGCCTGAGTTTTTATTAACCGAGTGTTCATTTCTTCTATTGCCAAAATTCTTACACAAAACAAAAGAGCAGTTTTAGCACATTATTGCTTAACTAGACATGAACAACTGACAGCAAGTGATAAGCCTGTCTGCTTTTCACAACTGGTAATCATTTTTGGAATAGATGTTTTAATATAGTTGAATATAAATTTTGTAATTTACATCTACAATGGTACGTAAATTTATAGATCCAGTTTGTTGCAGGAGAATGAAGGCTATAATCACAAAAGGCTTTTCCCGGTGTTGTTTAATTTTTAATGACTATTTAAAAACTGGGGAAGGAAAATGAAATCAAATTCATTTCTTAAAAAGAAAAAAGGTGTTAAAGACAATCATAGAAGTTGGTTGGAGACATTTGTAGATGGCCCCGACAGAGCAAGACCGCTGTGTTTACAGCCGGGACGTGCTTAGCACTACATTTCCACATTAGTTGCAGTGAGCTGTCCAAGTTAGTGCAGCAGCAGAAATTTCTGGAGAGCAGACCGTCATGTTTCCTTCATACCAATGAATAATGATGAGTGGAGATACAGGAAGGACAGAGTCCTGGCCATTTTGCACAGCTGAGATTCTCAGCCAGCTCTCATACATATATATGTGTACACACACACACACACACACACACACACACATATATATATATATTAGCAATCTGAATGTCATACATTTACTTCCAGATGGCATGGCAAAGTGAGGTTTGTTTAAAGTAGGTTTAGACTGAACCTCAATGAGATGTTGCCCTACTTACCATGTCAATTTGCTGAGTAGTGTTTTATCTTTTGGAACTTGCTAATGGCAATTCCTGCTGTAAGAAGGGGAGGCAGTTCTCCTCCTTCCCTCTTCCCCACACAGAAATGATTCTTTCCTCAAGACCCAAGAGAGGGAACTTGGAATAAAGGTAGTGTGATATGCTGGGACGCGCACCTTCCAAACAACATTGCTAAAATAAGTTATGCCGCCTAACGAGACTGATACCAGGACTGTTTAATAAATGTGTTCTGTTCTTGCACCTGGAACATGCACCTCCTAAATACTATTAACTCTCCAGGAAAGCTTGTATAAATGTGTAGAGCATGCATTTCACATGGAACACGTGGCTTTCCATTTGTTTGGAATTTAACCATAGTGTTTACCTGCAAATGAGATAAAGCTGGACTCCAAGGCAGGAAAATGCTTTAGAAATCAAATTCATGAATCACAGGTAATGCCAGGGAAGAAGCTCAGTTTTGCTATTTTGGTATGCCCTGTAACAAATATGTGTCTGTGTTCAGGACGTGGCTTAACACCTAAGACAGGAAACAACAACGATTATTCCTGATACTTTCTTCCGATCCATTTGGCACATTGCTGCTCTTACATAACTTTTCAAGACAGGACACAGTGCTATTTTATTTATTTATTTATTTAGAGACAGAGTCTCGCTCTGTTGCCCAGGCTAGAGTGCAGTGGCGCGATCTCGGCTCACTGCAACCTCTGCCTCCCAGGTTCAAGCGATTCTCCTGCCTCAGCCTCCTGTAACACAGCACAATTTTAAAAGGGAAAAAGGTGATCTCATCAGAATGATGGCCTGACCATTTCACCCTGAGGACACTCAAGCACAGCAGGGCCTTGAGGGAAGGCATTACTTCCACCAAGTAAAGGGATAAAACTGACCATGAAAGTCTTCCTTTTTCTTCTTCTTCTTCTTCTCTTTTTTGTTTTTCCACTGTGGGAAGGACATGTGGTGTTTCTGGGGAAATCCATGTCATGTTTTCCCTCCTGCTAGGAACTCTCTGGTCTGATTTCCTGGGTCCACCTGTCCTGGACATGTTTCTTCTCACTTTCTGACATCCTCTCTGACCAATGGAGATGGAGCATGTTCTCATATAGGCCCAGATAGCTCATATCGGGAGATGTTCTTCTACCTGTGCTTTGAGACCTCAGGAACATCTCTTCTGCCCTTATGTAGTTTTGTTACACTGAGGAGAAGGAAATTCTTCTGAGGAAAAAAATATAGCAGAGAGCTATGCTCAGTATTGGAGAGGGAAAATCATACTTGAAGATGTTTTCTGTTATTCATATGCTTGATTAAATAAGCATTCACATCTAGTGTATATAGATGTAGAGCAGTTAATTTCTGAAGCTCTGAGATTTCATTAACAAATGTAGTTCTAATTCCATCGAAATAGACATATAATGAAGATTTAACTTCTAGGACCATTTTGAAACCCATCTAAAATATAGGTTTAAATTTGAGATTATAGTGAAAATAAAATATTTTAACCAATCTAATTTCTTTAAAATGTCTCAGGCTAGAGCCCACTTGTAATTTTATAGTTTTCATTTTGGAAGTGTACACATATAATGATCTCTAGTCATTAGATTTAGAGTTAAAAGAGGCCTCAGAAATCAATTCAACTCTTCCATTTTTATTCTTGAAATGAGAGCCCAAATATGATTTGTACAAAGTCCCCAAATTAGTTATTGACAGAGCTATGAGAACTAGCAACTAGTTCTCTTGATTCTAGGACCAGCCATCAGGGTTGGGGCAGAGAATGTAGTGATGAGAGACTGGGCTCTAAAGTTAGAGTGTGTGGGCCTAAACCCTGGCTGTGCCGCTTCAGCTCACTGTTCTGTTTATGCTGTGTTTCGTTGTGCCTTTTAGCTGGTCATAAGGATAATGCATATCTTATAGGGTTGTTTTAAGGATTAAATGTGATCGTCCATGTAAAGTACACAGCCCAGTGCTGGACAAGTAGTAAGGGTTCAACAAGTGATGCTGCCACTGCCAATAATAATAGCCGGGCGCAGTGGCTCATGCCTGTAATCCCAGCACTTTCGGAGGCTGAGGCGGGTGAATCACCTGAGGTCAGGAGTTTGAGACCAGCCTGATGCCTGACTAACATGGCAAAAACCCGTCTCTACTAAAAATATAAAAATTAGCTGGGTGTGGTACTCGGGAGGCTGAGACACGAGAATCACTTGAACCCAGGAGGCAGAGGTTGCAGTGAGCCGAGATCGCCCCACTGCACTCCAGCCTGGGCAACAAAGTGAGACTCCATCTCAATAATAATAATAATTTCAAAAATACTAGCAAACACTAACTGAGGACTTACTAGCTCCTATCCTGATTAATCCTTAGTCTATAGTATGGAGTAGGTAATATTATTACTTTCAGATGAGGAATTGGGGAAGGAGAAGTTAAATGACTTGTTGAGGTCACAGAGATAATAAGTGTGAGAGGTGTCTTCCAAGTTCATGTCTTCACCCTCTAAGCCACTGCGGCGATGGCTATGGCTGCCGTGCATTCCTTTTTCTCAGCGGTGCTTCCATATCTTCTGGTCCTGTCTCCATTTCTCATCTATCACTCAGCTGCTTTCCCAGCATCTGCTGGAAACCTGACCATCAGTTCTACAGCCAGGACCTCTGGGGAATGTTGCCTGAAGGCTGTCTTCCCCTCCCTGCTTCAGTGTCAGGACACGGCTGGGACCTTGTCCATCTTTGCTTTACCTCCTAATCGTCACATTAATAGTCTGAATTTAAATGGACATTTTAAATTTTAATGCATTTTTAATCAAATCAAATCACACCCATAATAAACAGGCCATCCTATAGTCCTAGAAGAATTTATTGTTGGAATACTTGAGTAATTTTTTATGTCCGTTCATTTTTTCTGCTTCCACATGCTCCTTATCTGCCCTTCTCTCAGCTCAGGTCAGTTGGCTTCTCCAGGAGCAGGGGAAGAAACAACATTGAAAAACAACTCATTTGGACCCTTGTTCTTGTAATCTAGTGAGAGGCAGCAGAGCCCAGAGGTTAAGAATAGCAGGTCTAGAATCATATTGCCTGGGCTCAAATTCCAGCTCTGTGACCCAGTATCTGTATGACTGGGGAGGTTTCCACACCTCCCTGTGCTTTGATTCCCTTCTCAGCCTCATAGTCCCTGGGCAGCATCAATGTTCCATAAATGGTAGAGTGTCACAGGGCAGGCCTCCATCTGCCCACCATTCTGGAATATTCAGACCTTCTCTCTTACTCAGATGTTCTTTGTGACCTGGCTCCACAAACACAGGGAGGCCTGCATTTAATCATATATTGTACAGAGTGAGTCTGCTCATGGGTCAAAGTGGGAGGACAAGTATAGAACATGTATTGTTCATACACATGTAATGATTGTTTTGGATCGATTTTGAAAGCTCCCATAACAAGGGCACATTTATCCGGAGTTCATTTTTGTTTTGATTTTGTGGGTTATCAATGAGGAATAATCATATCCCTCAAAGCACCATAAAAATGTAATTCAGGTTGATAAAATTCCCTGAATAGAAACTTGTCACAATAATAATAGTAATAGCAGCAGCATCATTTCTATTTTTAATAGTTAAAAAAAATTACTCTATGTTAGGCACACTTCTGAATGTCTTACATGCATTATCTCATTTAATCCCCAAAACACACCATGAGAAGGTACCTTTATTGCTTGTACTTAACAAATGAGAGAACTGAGGCATTACCCAACAATCTGGCCAAAGTAGCCACCTCCCACTCCCATAATTATTCTCTATTTCATTAACATGTTTTATTTCCTTCACAGCACTAATCACTGTCTGAAATTATCTTATTTGTGTCTATTTTCCCTATGAAAGTTATTTAGGCAAAGACCTTGTTTTAATCACTGCTGTATCCCCAGCTTCTAGAACAGGCCTGGCTGCCTTGATAATTGTATGTTGCATGAATCAAAGAGGCTTAAAAAGTTTAAATACCTTGCCCAAGATCACAGAACCATAAGAGCCAGTATTCAAGCTGCACTGTAACTCTGGAGGACGAGAGCTGGTTTTCTACTGTAGCTTTTTATGGTTGAAGACCCCCTAGACATAATCTAACCCAAGGCTATCGTTTTGCAGATGAGGTTACTGAAGCTCAGGAAGGATAAATTATTTCCTAACATCTCACAGTTTGTTAGTGGCAGAGCCAGAATCAGACCCCAGATCCCTAGGTAGTGTTTTTTTGCACCATGAATTCAGCCTCTTCATTTCACATAAAATTGAAGGAAAATCCTATATGCGTCTGCTGTACATCATCCGCCCACTTATTCATGCCATAAACCTAAGTCATACTTGACACTTCCCTCTCCCTTACCACCCCCTTCATCTAATTAACTAGTAAGACTTGTCAGTGTACCTTCTAAATATATCTCAAATCTTTCCACTTTTCTTCATCTCTGCTAACCATCACCCAAGCCACCACCAGCTCTCATCTGGGTATTAGTAGTAGCCTCCTGCCTAGCTTCTCCCTGCCTCCTCTAATTTCTTAGAGTAGCCAGAATTATCTTCTAAACTGTATTATAAATCTGGTCATACCACTATGCTGCTTAAAACATATCATTTATTCTAAGGTGTGACTTAAAATTCTTAACATGGCCTCTGGGCCTAGGGAGTCTGGCCCCTAACCACCCCTCCTCCAGTCTTATCTTGTATTACTCTCTTCCTTTCTCTTTTATTCTAGAGCTCCACTGACCTTATTTCCATTCCTACAAAATTAATCCCTCTTCATAAAACTTTGTTTCATGGAGCTCTTCTTCTATGGACCACTTCTTCCACTCTGTCCTCCTCTTCCTTCTCTATTGGGCTCTTCCCTCTCTGGGTCTCAAACTAGACTAAAGCCCCAGTGACCACGCTATCTCCATCCCTGTTAATCCAAGGGTCAGAAACATTGTAGATGCCAAATAAATATCTGTGGAGCGTTCTGTAGTCCTCTTGTGTATTTCTGCACTGGGTTGACACATCAGTGACAAGGCAGAAATATGAGTTGGACTGAAAGAAGAGACAGGGTACAAACGCTGAAACAAGCCCAGGAAGCTTCCATACTCATTCCAACATGAGCAGCTTTTTTCTTTTTTTTTTTTTTGAGACGGAGTCTCGCTCTGTCGCCCGGGCTGGAGTGCAGTGGCTGGATCTCAGCTCACTGCAAGCTCCGCCTTCCGGGTTTACGCCATTCTCCTGCCTCAGCCTCCCGAGTAGCTGGGACTACAGACGCCCGCCACCTCGCCCGGCTAGCTGTTTGTATTTTTTAGTAGAGACGGGGTTTCACCGTGTTAGCCAGGATGGTCTCGATCTTCTGACCTCGTGATCCGCCCGTCTCGGCCTCCCAAAGTGCTGGGATTACAGGCTTGAGCCACCGCGCCCGGCGAGCTTTTCTTTTTAGTAACATCTACCAGCGCATTTCTTCTTCCAGAAGGTTTGATGGCTTAGCTAAGTGTGTGTTGGCCTCTCCACTTGAGTCTCAGATTTGAGAGAGGCCTTTTTTCTGTTTTTTTTCCTGACTTCTATGTGATAGGCTTGATCACTTACTTTGAGGGAGCTAGAGAAAGGTGCTGCTTCAATGGACATCAGCTGATCACAGAAAAGCCGTATGTCTGCTGTGAGAGCTGGGTGTGTTGTCATCATGCAACAAGTACAAGCAGTTCGTGGGGAGGAGGGAGCCAGCGGTGCTGCTTGTAGGATGCTGTTGATCAAAGCCTTAGGACTGCCCTCCAGGACAAGCTATGAGAAGTGAGAAGCTCATAAATGGAACTGATCTAGAAGGGCCCATGCTTAGCTGGATCCTTAGGTTACTGAATTTTAGGATTTGCTCAGTCTTTAGATTAATCATAGTTGTGTTTTGTTTCCAGATTAACTATGAAACTTGACATTTAAAATAATTCTAGGCCAGGTGCAGTGGCTCATGCCGTAATCCCAGCACTTTTTGAGGCTGAGGCAGGAGGATCACTTGAGCCCAGGAGTTCGAGACCAGCCTGAGTAAAATAGTGAAACCCTATCTCTACCAAATATAGAAAAATTAGCTGGGTGTGGTGGTGCACACCTGTAGTCCCAGCTACTCAGGAGAGAATCACCTGAGCCTAGGAAGTCGAGGCTGCAGTGAGCCATGACGGTGCCACTCTACTCCAGCCTGGGTGACAGAGTGAGATCCTATCTCCAAAAATAAAATAAAATAATTCTAAACTTGCTACTTCACTAACAATAAAAACAACAAAGTGGTTGCATACATTAAGTAGATCACATTGCCAGTTTTCCACCTTACTCCTGCTACACAGACAGCTAACTTTTCCTGTTTTCGTGTTGACTGGCTATAGGCTTTCTGAGGTCTGACGAGTTCAATAGGCCCAGTTCTGACAGAAGCATCTGCAGGGAAGCAAGCCTTTGTTCAAAAGAAAATGTGATGAAACAAAATGACCATAGATATGCAAGTATAGTGTAGTACTCTTCCGTTTCCAGACAGAACTCTTACCTAGCCAGTGCTTTTATGGAGGTCTAAAAGATGAAGGAGGCCTTTCCTCCTATGAAATAAACTCATTTGATTTATACAGAAAGCACTAAAGAATAGGAAATGATATGCTTCTTAACAACTTTTATAGCATGTATTTAGAGAATACTTTTCTAGAACAAATTATTAATTTAAAAGTTTGGGGATGCTTTTTTTAGATTAACACTTTAGCTACTATAAATGCCACTTTGGGCATTCTGCAATGCTTCATTGAGTGATGTCAACAATGTAGCAGAAGTGCTATAATTTTCGGATAAAGCATTATAATCCATTTTTTAAACTTTTAAGTTCAGGGGTCCATTGCAGGTTTGTTATATAGAAAAACTGCATGTCACGGGGGTCTGGTGTACAGATTCTTTCATCACCCAGTTAATAACCATAGTACTATAATATTATTAAGGGAACTTAAGAACCTTGGGATCTCACCATTAGTGTTCTCGTCTTGTACGTCCTTCTTCTAAAAATTATTCTCACCACCTTTCCAATGAATTTCTCTCTAGTCTAGAAAGTCCCCCTACTCACTGTTCTTCCAGAATGAGTAATGAAATCCCACCACTCTGAGCTTAAAGCGTTGATGCTAAAATGTACTCTGGAAGAGATAAGAATATGTCTTGGATTCCAGAACTGTCCTACAAAGCTATATTCAAAAGACCATACATTTCTGGGTTTCAGGTAAACTTGGAGACTGATCAATGCATTCCTTTAAGAACCCTCACTAAACCTCTATATAGGGATGTTTTTAAGGTATAAAGCCACATGAATGACAGAATGGCCGTTTTAAGGGGCAGCATGCAATAGCAATAAAATTTCAGAAGCTGGAAGGCAAATGCATGAGAAGTCATTGACTTAGCAGATATGAGAAAGCCAGCAGTTGGAAAAGCTGTGAATCAACCCAATTTAAACTTCTGAAGCCTTGAAATGCTCAAAAATTGGTGGAATCAGATGTAGCCGGTTCTCCATATCCATGGGTTCCGCATCTGAGGATTCAGCCAAACTCAGATGCAAAATATTCTGAAAAAAAAATGAATACTAAAAGTAA
The DNA here is from genome assembly GCF_000951035.1 of Colobus angolensis palliatus. Lineage (NCBI taxonomy): Eukaryota > Metazoa > Chordata > Mammalia > Primates > Cercopithecidae > Colobus > Colobus angolensis. The sequence continues at coordinate 4,471,124 of NW_012114599.1, read as the reverse complement.
CACAAAAGTTTTTATTTTATTTTATTTTTTGAGACAGGGTCTCACTCTGTCACCCAGGCTGGAGTGGAGTGGCACGATTTCGGCTCACTGCAACCTCCATCTCCCAGGTTCAAGCGATTTTCCTGTCTCAGCCTCCCGAGTAACTGGAATTACAGGCATGCACCACTGCACCTGTCTAATTTTTGTGTTTTTAGTAGAAATGGGGTTTCACTGTGTTGGCCAGGGTGGTCTTGAACTTCTCACCTTAAGTGATCTGCCTGCCTCAGCCTCCCAAAGTGCTGGGATTGCAGGCGTGAGCCACTGCGCCTGGCCAAAATTTAAAAAAAAAAAACGTTATAGCAAATATTTACATAGCACTTACATGGGATGTGCATGCAAATACTACATCATGTTATATAAGGGACTTGAATATCTGCAGATTTTGGTATGGAGGGGGGAGTCCTGGAACTAATCCCCCACAAATACTGAGGGGCAACTATGCTTCTAAAAGAAGGAGCTGAAGGGGATGAAACTAAGGGAATTGATTGAGAGTTGTTTAAGAAGCAGTTATATCCCCATTTCAGGCCACTGGACAACTATTCCCCCTCTACTCTGACAGAAAACTAGAGGTTTATTCTTTGGAGAGGGTTAAACTGGGGGTTTTGGGGTTGGGAGACACCAGGCACAGTTGAAAGCAGAGAATACAAAAAGCCAGGTGGAGTGACTAAGTGAACATATGCAGACTGAATGCTGAGCCCCACACCCTCACCCCACTCACCTACACTCAGCCTTCTTTATTTCCAGAATTACCAGATACCTGAGGAAGGCTTTTAATATGACAGATACCAAAAACAAACAGAAAAAAACAACTTGAAGAAAACAGACTTTATAAAGATGAGAAAACTTAAAAGAAACTATAATTAATATTTTCAAATAATTAAGACATTGCATTTCTGAAACAGGAATAGGATGCTATATAAAAGAAATATTCAAAGAATAACCATCAATAACAATAGCATAAATTAGAAGAACAATAAAAAGGTTGGAAGATAAAGTTGAGGACATTTCCAAGAAAGTAGAAAACAATAAGAGATGCAAAGCAAGAAAGAAAAGATTTTTTAAAATAAAAGGATGAGTTCGGGAGATTCAACATCCAAATAATAACAGTTCTAGAAGAACAGAACAGGAAAATATGGAGATAAGGAAATAATCGATGATACTTCATAAGAAACTTCCCAAGAACTGAAGAACATGGAGTTTCTGGACTGAAATTACCCACTGAATCATGCAAGTGCTTAAACATTCACCTCTCATACCCCCTTTTTCAAGAAACTACTGGAGGATGTGTTACACTAAAATGAGGGAATGAACCAAGAAAGAGGAAGACAATAGGTAGAGGAAACAAGAGATGGAACCCAGGAGAAAGGCAAAAGGAGCTTGGGATGGTAGTGAAGATTAGGCTGTCAGCTGTGTACCAAGCATAGAGGGCATTCAGTCCAGACTAAGGCAGGTCAGAAGATACCAGGAGATATTTCCTCACAAAGTTGATAGAACACCCATTGTGAATCAATGTATTGAGAGGAGAAATGGACACATTTGAGTTTTTGTTTGAGGTTGCATACAAATCTTAGCAAATGAGAGGGGGAAAGACCTTTATAAACTCCAGAGAAAACAAAACTTTGTGCATGAAAGAAAAAACAATCATAGTTTACTACATAGCTCATATTTCATCATCATAATAAAATCAACTGGGGAGTGATCTTGCCAAAATTTTAACATTATAACTATTATTGCAATATTAAAATACAATATTAAGCAGATGATGTGGGGTAGATAAGGGGCACACATGTGTGATGTGGGAAGAGGAATAGTGATAAAAGCAAAAAAATGCTAATTTTGCACAGTGGGGTTCAATAGATATTGCCTGAAACTGAGAAATCAAGAAGCTACAATACAAACATATTGTATGGAATTATAGATACAATTACCAGAAGAGTTAGCTAAAGAAGTTGAAAGTAATAGTTTCTGCGGAAGCAGAAATACTGGGGAAAGGGGTTAGGTACTGTTTGTCTTAACCATTCTAAAAGATCCCAATGGCTCTTTAAACCATGTGTCTGTATAACTAATTTGAAAAGAAAATGTTTTTGAAAGGCCATTTTATTCCCACAAGCAAGAATGAGAAAACTTGAAAAAGTAGCAGCTTAGCCGGGTGCGGTGGCTCACGCTTGTAATCCCAGCACTTTGGGAGGCCGAGGTGGGCAGATCACGAGGTCAGGAGATCTAGACCATCCTGGCTAACATAGTGAAACCCCATCTCTACTAAAAATACAAAAAATTAGCCGGGCGTGGTGGTAGGCGCCTGTAGACCCAGCTACTTGGGAGGCTGAGGCAGGAGAATGGCGTGAACCCAGGAGGCAGAGCTTGCAGTGAGCCGAGATCACGCCACTGCACTCCAGCCTGGGCAACAGAGCGAGACTCCACCTCAAAAAAAAAAAAAAAAACAAAAGTAGCCGCTTTATTGAGATATAATTCACATATCATACAATTCATCCAGTGGTATTTAGTGTATTCACAGTGTTGTGCAACTGTCACCACAATTTTAGAACATTTTTGTCACCTCCAAAAGAAACCTTATATCCATTGGCAGTCATGCTCCATTTACACCTAACCATCATTAACCTAGGCAGTTACCATGCTACACTCCATCTTTATGAATATACCTATTCTGAATATATCATATAAATAAAAACATACAACATGTGGTCCTTTGTAACTGGTTTCTTTCACTCGGTACAGGCATACCTTGGAGATATTGAGGGTTTGGTTCCAGACCACTGCAATTAAGTGAATATCACAATAAAGTAAGTCACACAAATTCTTTGCTTTCCTGGTGCATATAAAAGTTATGTTTGCACTATACTGTAGCAATAAGTGTGCAATAGCATTATGTCTAAAAAAATGCACATACCTTACTAAAAATACTTTATTGCTAAAAAATACTAATGATCATCTGAGCTTTCTGTGAGTTGTAATCTTTTTGCTGGTAGAAGTCTCGCCTTGATGATGGCTACTAACTGATCAGGGTGATGGTTGCTGAAGGTTGGGTAGCTGTGGCAATTTCTTAAAATAAGACAACAATGCAGTTTGTCACATTGGTTGACTCTTCCTTTCAGGGAAGATTTCTCTGTAGCATGTGATGCTATTTGACAGCATTTGACCCATAGTAGAACTTCTTTCAAAGTTGGAGTCAATCCTCTCAAACCCTGCCACTGCTTTATCAACTCAGTTTATGTAATATTCTAAATCCTTTGTTGTAATTTCGACAGTGTTCACAGCATCTTCACCAGGAATTGATTCCATCTCAAGAAACTACCTTCTTTACCTATGCGTAAGAAGGAACTCCTCATCCTTTCAGGTTTGATCATGAGATTGCAGCAATTCAGTCACGTCTTCAGGCTCTATTTCTTATTCTAGTTCTCTTGCTATTTCCACCTCTCAAAATCATCCATGAATGCTGAAATCAACTTCTTCCAACTCCTGTTAACACTGATATTTTGACCTCCTCCCATGACTCACAAATGTTCTTAATGGCATCTAGAATAGTGAGTCCTTTCCAGAAGGTTTTCAATGGACTTTGCTTGGATGCATCAGAAGAATCACTGTAGTTGGCAGCTATATCCTTATGAAATGTATTTCTGAAATAATAAGATTTGAAAGTCAAAACTACTCCTTGATCCAGGGACTACAGAATGGATGCTGTGTTAGCAGGCATGGAAACAACATTAATCTCCTTGTATATCTCCATCAGAGCCCTTTGGTGACCAGGTGCATTGTCAATGAGCAGTATATAATATTTTGAAGGAAATTGCTTTTTTCTGTGCAGTAGGTCTTAGCAGTGAGCTTAGAATGTTCAGTAAACCATGCTATAAACAGATGTACTATCATCCAGGCTTTATTGTTCTATTTATAGAGCACAAGCAGAGTAGATTTAGCATAATTCCTTTTCTCTTCTTCTTTTTTTTTTTTTTTTTTTAAGAGACAGGGTCTCACTATGTTGTCCAGGGTGGAGTGCAGTGGCTATTCACATATTCAATCATAGCCCACTACAGCCTCAAACTCCTGGGCTTACTCAAGCAATCCTCCTTCCTCACCCTCCTGAGTAGCCCAGTAGGCACCTGCCACTGAGCCTGGTTAGATTTAGCATAATTCTTAAGGGTGCTATGATTTTCAGAATGGTGAATGAGCATTGGCATCAACTTAGTCACCAGCCACACTAGCCCCTAACAAGAGAGTCAGCCTGTCCTTTGGATCTTTGAAGCCAGGCAGTGAATTCTCTCTAGCTACCAAAGTCCTAGGTGGCATCTTCTTCCAATGGAAGGCTTCCAATGTTTGTCTGCATTGAAAATCTGTTGTTTAGTGTAGTCACCTTCATCAGTGATCTTAGCTACATCTTCTGCATAACTTGCTACAGCTTCTACATCAGCACTTACTGCTTTGCCTTGCACTTTTATGTTACAGAAATGGCTTCTTTAAACATCTTGAACCAACCTCCACTACCTTCAAACTTTTCTTCTGCAGATTCCTCACCTTCAGCCTTCATAGAATTGAAGAATTAGGGCCTTGCTCTGGATTGGGCTTTGGCTTAAGGGAATGTTGTGGCTGGTTTGATCTTCTATCCAGACCACTTAAACTTTCTCCATATCAGCAACAAGGCTGTTTCACCTTCTTATCATTCATGTGTTCACTGGAGTAACACTTTTAACTTCCTTCAAGAACTTTTCTTTTACATTCACAACTTGTCTGTTTAGTGCAAGAGGCCTAGCTTTCAGCCTGTCTCAGCTTTTAACATGCCTTCTCCATTAAGTGGAATCATTTCTAGCTTTTGATTTGAAGTGAGAGACGTGCAACTATTATTTTCACTTGAACACTTAGAGACTATTGTAGGTTTATTAATTAGCCTAATAATAGGGAGGCCTGGGAAGAGGGAGAGAGATAGGGGAATGCCAACTGGTGGAGCAGTCAGAACACACACAAGATTTATTGATTAAGTTTGCTAGCTGTCTTATATGGATGCAATTCATGCCGCCCCAAAGCAATTACTATAGTAACATCAAAGGTCATTGATCACAGATCACCATAACAGATACAATAATAATGAAAAATTTTAAGATATTGTGAGAATGACTGAAATCTGTCACAGAGACACTAATTGAGCACATGCTGTTGGCAAAATGGCACCAAAGGACTTGCTCAGTGCAGGGTTGCCACAAACCTTCAATTTGTAAAACTGTAGATATGCAGCATCTACAGAGCAGAATAAAGAAAGCTGCAATAAAATGGGGTATTGCCTGTATGATGTTTTCAAGTTCCATCTATGTTGTAGCATGTATCAGTTCTTCCTGTATTGTCAAATAATAATCCATTGTATGGACGTACCACATTCGATTTATCCGTTCATCAGTTGATGGACATTTGGGTTGTTTCCACTTTTGGGCTATTAAGAACAATGCAGCTATGAGCATTCGTGTACAAGTTTTTGTTGGACACATTTTGATTTTTCTTGCGTAGCAGTGGAATTGCTGGGTCATATTATAATCTACATTTAACCTTTTAAGGAACTGCTAGACAATTTTCCAAAGTGGCTACATAATTTTACATTCCCACAAGCAGCACATGAGGGTTCCAATTTCTCCACATCCTCACCAACCCAACATTCGTTATAATCTGACTATTAGATTGTAGCCATCCTAGTGGGTGTGAAGTGGTATCTCATTTAGGTTTTGATTTTTACTGAGATAACTTTAAAAAAGTTAGATTAGCAAAAATTGGTATGTTGAAAAAAACCCTATCTGGGCAAGACTTTGAGGAAACAAACACTCTGACTAGGAGTGTAACTTGGTACACATTTTATGGAGGTCAGTTTGATATATTAAAATGTGAAATATATGTAACCTCTGACCAGATATCCCATTTCCTAGTATTTGACCTAAGGAGAAAACCGTATGTTGGGAAAACACATATTGTCATATTGTTCTACTGTTGATATTAATGGCAAAAACCACAATTACTTTTGCACCAACACAATAATCTCATTATATCAACAACTTTGAAACTAACTTAAATGTCTATCAAGAGAAAACTGGCTAAATGAATTCTGATGCACACATAGAATATCTAAGCAATTATTATAAATAATGATGCAGGTAAAGTATATTTTTATTTTCATGTAAAGCTATCTACCACATATTGAATGAGGGAAAATCAGGTTATTGAATATCTTCATGAAAAGATCCCATTGGTGTAAAATACCTGTTTGCCTAGAAAGATCTTTTGAGATGATGTCCAAAATTTTAACAGTGATTATATCCTAGTGGTCAAATTTTACATGATTTTTTTTTTACTTTGTTCTTTGTATTTAATTTTGTTAAAAATCAGCCTCTATAATTTTTTGAGACAATTATAAAACTATTACAAAAGACTGCATTTTAGAAGTCACATTTTTGTACTTAAGGCTTAAATTTTAGTTAGATACTCTTTCCCTATCATTTTTTTTTAAACCTCAAGCTAAAGGCATAAAGAAATTCACTATAGTAGTGATTATATTCACTTGGTATAGAGCATTGTCTTATGCTCTTCCTTCAGAGACTTTTATTTATACTTTGGTCTTTATAGAGTTATATTTATGTAGAGATATGACAGGTATTAGGATTTGGGGTTCCAAGAATAGGAACAGGTCAAAATGGTTTTCCATCTTTCTGGTTATTGGGATAATCATTTTGGATTCACATATTCTCTCTTCCACTCTTCCATCCCTCTTTGCTGGAGAATAACATTAACAACAGCTCTCTTTTTCTTTGAGCTTATTATGTGTTAGGAACCATTCTAAACATAGGCATGTATTTTACTCATCTAACTTTCAGGCCAATCCTGTGAGGTTGACAATACTGCAGTGATATTTTACAAACGAGGAGCGTGAGGGATAGAGAGGTTAAGTAACCTGTTCAAGGTCACTCCACAAGGGAATGGCAGAGCTGGCACTGGAGCCCAATAAGTCTGGTTCCAAAATATCTGTGATCTAAACTGCCACACTCCACTGCCTCTCTGACTTTCCTCCTAAATATGACTCCAAACACTTCTTGGGGGTTTTCCTTGTTTCTCCCCCAAGCTGTCATTCCTACCAGAAATGCCAGAGAGGCTGAGGTAGTGTGTACACCTGACTGGGCTTTCCTGCAACAAATGCTCTATGGAGACACCTCTTTGCTGTTTATATATTTACCCCCTGAATTTCTTAGGAGTGTACTTAACATTTCTTTGACATCCTCTTCTCTGAAATGTTTGGATTTCTTACTCCTCAAAGTTGGAGGATCATCTAGGGGGAAAGAATTAAGCCTTTTTTTGATGTTTCAATCTTGCACTAAGACCCATCAGCAGAGTGCTTGGTGCTGAGTCAGAGAACATTTGCTACCTGTTCCCAGGACTGCATGGTGCTCTCAGCCTCAGGAAGTGCAAGATGCCTGGTGCTCTGCCTGATCTTTGGGTCTGATTAATTGGGGGAAAACATAATTTTTATAAGGTTACAATTTATTCTAAGTTACGGGTAATATATGCTCATTGTAAAATTTTGGAAGATACAAAAAAAGCATAAAGAAAAAAATTAAAAACACTTATAATCCTACCATCCTGTGATAACAACTAGAAACTATCATTTCCAAGCACGTTTGTCTTCTCTTTAAGCAATTCATATCCATTAATGAAGACTAAGTATTGGAAATCAGTGATTTATGGATGCTAATTTTAGAAAATGTCCATCCATGCAATTTAGCAGGCAGAATTATTGTTAAATTTAAAGATGTACCAAAGTTGGTGAAATTAAAATTTCTTAATCTTATACTCCAGTTTGATTTTAACTGAAGAAAGACATAATTGTGGCCAGGCGTGGTAGCTCACACCTGTAATCCCAGCACTTTGGGAGGCCAAAGTGGACAGATCATGAGGTCAGGAGTTTGAGACCAGCCTGACCAACATGGTGAAACCCAGTCTCTACTGAAAATACAAAAATTAGCAGGGCCTGGTGGTGTGCACCCGTAATCTCAGCTACTCAGGAGGCTGAGGAAGGAGAATTGCTTGAATCCAGGAGGCGGAGGTTACAGTGAGCCAAGATCTTGCCATTGCACTCCAGCCTGATGATAGAGCAAGACTCTGTCTCAAAAAAAAAAAAAAAAAAGACAGAATTGTGCATGTTTAAAAGTATTAGCATGGAATCAAACAAAGAAATATAGTGACTTCAGTGGTTTTATTTGCTCCTGTGTGTGATCGTCCCATTTATTTTTGCCTAATATGGGCTGCATATATAAGTAAGTTTTCAACTGATACTAATTAATTTCATGTGCACAAGATGAAGATCTATTTGAAGTACCATCAAAATTTAACTTTTGATATTTGTGATTTTGGTTGTTGCTGTTTTGGCTGTCTTGTGATCAAAATCTAGTGTAATTTATTTAGGATATTTTTCTATTATCCTGGGGGAAAGAGTTATAAATCTCACCACTATAAAAATAACAACAATAAAAGACACTCATGACATTATTGTAAGTAATAACTATGTTGTTTGATTCAAGTTGAAATAGCTTGTACTGAACATTATTTTTAAAAGCCATTTCTTAAAAGAATAACTTCTATAATCAAAAGGTTTATCCTCTTGTGTTTTCTAGGTATCTGGCCATCTGAAGAGGTGTTGGCTTACTACTGCCTCAAGCACAATAATATATTCAGGTACAGAGCTGCACTTAAGATATTTTTTAGCCCATCACAGATATTGAATCAACATATTAAAAATTGCCATGATTACATTCTTCAAATTAAATTGTTAGAAAAAAATAAGAAAAAGAAAAAAGGAAAACAGAAAGGAAGAAAAGGAAAACAGAAAGAAAGGGGGAAAAGTTCACAGTGAACACATGTTACTTCTCAAATGAAATCTGAATCGCCTTGGGTACTAATATTGCACAGCAAGATTTTTGCTATATGTCAAAGGCTTTTGATTTCCACTCAAGGCATTTTATTTCACTTTGATTTGGGGGAAACAAAAGTGAAGCTCCAATCAATCCTTACTGATTGTGAAGGTCAAAAAAAAAAAAAAACAACAAAGACATTCTTTAAACTTCTGCCAGGGAAGTCACTATAGAATGTCTGATAAATAAATACCTCACAGCTATTATTTAAAGATGCCATCCCACCCTTGGTTTTAAAAGTATTTTTATATATCTAACAATATGTATTTGTGAACTATAAATTAGCATTATGGATTCATGCTACAGAAATAAGTGTTTTCAACTGTTAGTGTACATTACAGATCAAACCCATGGATGGAATTCAGGGAAAAAAAAAATCATTTGAAAATTCTGAAGATGTTTGGTAGACCCAGAAAATATAGGTTTTTCATTTTAATTATCATTTTATAGAAGTCATTCAATATATACTTCCTGAATAGCCCATTATGATTCCAGATAAGCCACTAGTGATCATAACCTGTGTTTTAACAGTATGTATTGACAAGATTGGGTCAGTAATATGTATTTTTTTAAGCTCTATGGGTCCATATTTACCAACCAGTCTATAATTGCTTTGAACAACCAAACACTCATTAAGTGTGTTTTGAAATATTAATGTCCTTGCTTGGCTCCTTCTCCTCCCTTTCCCCCTCTTCCCACCTCTCCCTCCCTTTTAATTTTGCTTTTTTTCTCCTCTTGAGGTAATAAACTTCCCAAACTGGGAAGAGGAAACAATCCTAAGAGTCTAAGCATATAAATAAGAACAGGGCAATTTTGAATGTGGGCTGCAGAGCTGCCCTGGAAGTCTGGCATTTGCTCATCTCGCTGTGCTTAAGCTTGACTGGAGCTCCAATCAGCGAGCAGTGGGCCAGGGCGAGAATGTCACACGTTGAGGGCTGATATTTAGGCACAAAGGGGAAGGTAAGTGCAGAGTGCCCCCCTAGACTGTCAGCTTTAACTCTGAGCTGCTCTACTTTTGAGCTGTGAAGTCAGAGCCCAGTCGTTATTTTAGCCTGGGTTTGCTGGATTAACCATATTATGTCCCTGCATTGTTTATTCACTGTGTTGTGTTGGGGTCAATTGTAATTTAAGTGTTAATTGCTAAATGCTCTTTGTGTAATTGTTCTTTATGGAGACTGTTCAGCTTTCCAAAATGTTTCAGTTTGTTTTAGAATTTTTTTTTAAATTCAGGAGTGCATCTATTTATTTTGTGTGTGTTGTGTGTATGTGTCTATAATATAGTTATATACACACTCATATATATTCTTCATTTACTTGTCTAACTGTTTTTGAAGGAATGAATGTGGATTAACAGTGTTATCCTTTCCTAACAATTATCTTTCGCTACTCTAGCTAGTTTAGTTCTAAAAGACAGTGCCATTGACAAGGGAAAAAAAGGGAACCTTCTCAGATTTTTCAGCTCAGCGGTGGTAATGTTGCAGTGAACACTAATGAGGGAACCCCCACTGATTTGCCTGCTTTGTGACTTTTCTATTTCATAATTATTTTTAAAACGCAAAACGACATGAGGTAGCCTAGTCATGTCTCTACAACTTCCTGGTAGCGCCGTTCTTACTGCAGATGGCAATTTGTTCTTGTAACATATATCTCTCTGTGACCATTTTCATCTAATTTGTATGGGTTCTACCATTTCTTTTCTCTCTTTCAGGGCCCTTGCTGTGTGTGAGCTAGGGGGTGGCATGACATGCTTGGCTGGGCTCATGGTAGGTCTTTTCTCCATTCCAATCCCATTCAGAGGGAGGAACAAAAGGAAAAATGTTCCAGGGCCTCCAACTGCTGGGTCAGAGAACCGTCAACAGCATCAGCTGCGGTCAAGCTGCCGGGTCTTGAGAGACCTTCTAGATTGACTTACTTTCGGATCATATTGATTTTATGGTTGCCTCGATGAGCAGAAACATTTTACCTCAGTGTAGTCAATATTGCTTGTTGTGACATTCCAGGCCTCGCACAGTCTTTCTTTGCCATAGCGAAAGCATTTTTTTTTTTTTTCAGATTATAGTCCCATTTGCTAAGATACAGGAATAGCCCGGCGAATCACAGTTGGAGCACCATGATATAGCTGCTAATGTTTTGCCTGCATTATTACACCAACAAACATGATCCAGAGCGCTCAGTAATTAGATTCTTTTGAATTAGATTGGCCATTCAGGAACGTTGTTCCCCATTCTCTGGGTTCTGAGTCATGTATTCAGGAGATATTATGTAGCAGCACAGTGCATTAGACAAGTTTTTATGTCTCTACAAATAAAAGCATATTGTTACACTGATTGGCATTTGACAAACCTGTCGCTCTTATACAATGTGTCGAGGTTACAGCCCAATGTGCGAGCATGTCAAAGCTCACAAAAAAATTACCCTCACAAAGCCATCTGCCTGCAATGCAAAGTTATATGAAGGGCATCAGGCAGTCAGACAGAAGCAAGCTGAAAGGCAGAGTGACAGCCTTGTATGATGGCTCTACTAGATAAACAGAAGCCCACAAATGAAAGCCTCTCAGAATACCATCATCCGCTGTCACAATGCAATTACCGAACAGAATGATAGCAAGATAGAGGCTCCCGCAAATGGAATGATAAAAGTATTGACTGATTTGATTGAATGATTAAAATAATGCAGACATAAAATGAAAAAAGATTGAAGATTGTTACAGAGAAATAGGTGAGGAAGCATGATACTGAAGGCTTGTCACTCCTGTCTTCACTTCCACACAGACAAGCATATTTGCTCATTGTTTGCTGTGCTCCCTTTTTTTTTTTCAGGTTGCTATTTCTGCAGATGTCAAAGAAGTTCTGTTAACTGATGGGAATGAAAAGGCCATCAGAAGTATCCTTATTCAGATAGAAAACGGGTTTGTTGTGCTCATTCCTTTTTCCCGGCTGAGTAACAATTGATATAAAGAAAGACAGCATGGGGTATTAAAAGAGAGCTTCCTCCCCCACATACATGATAAGTAATTAAGAAAAAGTAGAAATATATGAATTCCTTGCATACGACTCCGTGGGTTTTTTTCTTTCCATGGATTTTTATAGACATCTCTCATTAAAGGGGCCTATGTTTTGTGGACCTCCCGAGGCAAGAAGAAAATTTGTTTCATAATAATTTCCAAGCACTCTTGTTCTTTTATTTCCATTGGAATTTGCCAGTGTAAAATAAATTATTTGGTATTTATTGTATTTGGATATTGCTGGCAAATATTAACTTCCAGCTTCGTTTGTTATTACATTTTTGCACTTGATATTGTATGTACTGTGTAATATTGTGCCTGCTCTAATTGCTGAGGGGTTACCTATATCCCCTACTGGAAACAGCTGTTAGTTCTTCATTATTTCCTTTTATTTAGAATTTTATTTAGGATTATACATGCTATCTCTATTTTTCTGCTATGCTATTACAGTTCAAACTCCATTAGATTATGCGTTGCTAATATGTACACAGAGTTCATGAAAATTGAACTGTACTTTAAGAAAGTAAGCCTAATTTGTGGCTACTTTAGCAGTCGAGCTGATTTGTTCAGGGGCAGTTAACAGCCGTTAGAAACTGAGAGGAAAAGTGGAAGATATGTTTGCTTTGGATTTTTTTTTTTTTTTTTGGTGTGCCTTACATTTACATTATGAGGGAGACAATCTACTTATTTGAATTTTAAGCTCCTAAACTGCCAAAGCAGTTTTGATTTCTGTGGCATCTTACATACAATCTATTTCGGATTTTTTTTTTACTTCTGCCATATGATTTTTTGAAAATATGCAGCAGCTTCATCAAGCTGCTCAAATAGGAGAAAGGAGGTACGAGAAGCACAGTAGCTAATATCGTTCAGTAACACTTGTATGCTCTACCGAGCCCCACCCAGCTAATTGCCTGACAGACTTAAAAAAAAATTCAGGAAGGAAAAACAGCCAATCACAATCTTGGCCTTTCACACAAGGGAAAGAGATCACAAAAGGTGCTTCCTTTTTTAAAATGCAGGATTTTAATCACGTTCTTGAGACTGTCTCAAGTTTTTCAAAATATTCCTGAAGATGAGCGGATGTTGTTTCATTCACTCTGCTTTATTCTGAGTTATTTCATGCACGTATCCATGTATCATTTCACTGTGCTCCTCCTCCTTATGTCAGGGAATACAGAGCAAGAGGAAGCTCAGGTATGCCAGCTCAGCCCCAGCGCATTTTTAGAGGGTAGGGGGAGCAGGATTATTGGACAAGAGAAGATTATTTTAGCCACAGAAACTTTCAGCTTGGGCCCAGTAACCTAAGGTTTTTTTCAAGTCAGCAGGTGTCTTATTTAATAGCATCAGAAACCAATTAGAACTTTTATCAAACTATGGGAAACATCTGTAGTCAGTATGTAAATCTATTTGTTCTAAAATTATTATTGAGCTAAACTACAGAGCTTCCAAAGAAGGGAAGCAATGCTAATGTCATTAATTAACACACCTTAGCTTTAAACAACAAAGATGCCATGCCAGCTTTTGAAATCAGAGAGGAAATCTCAGATTCTGTATTCATTCTGCCGGCCTTTCAAAGAAATGACTGGTACAGCCCCCTCCCAAGAAAATGGATTTTTAACATTTGGTCCTCAGAAGCTCAGCCCTGAGAGTGCTTTATTGTGCTGGGTTTTACAATGGGTTTAATATAGCGGGGTGCCAAAGGGCAGGAGGGGAAGAACTTTACAAAGTAGATAAAGTAGGTCTTTTCAGGATGCAGACCAAAATTGGTAGTGTGTTTTATTTCATCTCTTAGGACTTTCCTGATGGAGTTCAGTTTTTACCATGCAGTTGTTAGAACATAGAACACTATGTTTGTGTGCCTTTTTCTGTTGTAACTAGATCTAATTTTTTTTAATTAAGAGAAAAAGCATGCATAAAGCCTTAAAATTGGCAATGTGTTTTCCCTGCTTTTAATACTAATGCTATTCTTGATTTGCTAACAGAGCTTACAATTGGTATTCGTTGTCATCTGTTTCACTGACTGAGGTTAATATGAATGATTTTTTTTTCTATTTGCGTGCCCACTTTCTGTAAGAATAACTAATTCACTGAATCACATACTATTGATGCATATAGATTGAAACAAACTTATTTAAAAATTACTGTTTATATCTTTCCTTTAAAATTTTAGGAAGCCTAAATTATATAGCAGTTGTACGATATTATTCAAAAATTACTTTCTAAAAAGTAAAAGTGGATGTCAACAAAAAAAGGGGGAGAAACATTGCCAGAAGCCAGAAAATCTCTTAGTAAAGCTGCTAATTATTCTTAATGGGCAAGATGAGCACATTAAGAAACAAATGAATACATCAGTGAAATGTAATTGAAAATCGACCTGGCAATGGCATATCACATCTGAGTATTGGCCTGTATATTATTCTTATCATTTTAAAAATTGTTTTTGTTGTTCTTGGCTTCTGTATTTAATGAATCCAACTGAATCTTCTTAGTCTTTTAAGCTTCTAAGATTCTGATTTTTACCTCTTAAAAATAGCATTTCGTGATATTTCCTTTTAATTTTATATTATTTCTATTTGTTTTAGTATGTGAGGCAATGAATGGATTGGTTCTGAATCTTTATATCACAGAAGCATGTCAACCAGTTTTGAGGTTATTTATAATTTCCCTAAAATGTATCAAATGGATTGCCTATGTCTTCTTGAGTTTTCCATCTTGATTCTGAAAAGCTAGATGTTGATCTGAGATTTATGAAATGGAGATGTCTGGAAAGATATTAAGACTTGAGGTAAAAATGAATTTTTTAAGTCACAAATATTTTCTTAGATTCATGGGTAGTTTTCCCTAAGGTCTTCTTGGTCTCCTTAAACTGCATTGCTGGGTCTATGAACCCAAAGCTCCCACACCTGAGAGCTGCTCTTCCCTACAGATACCATTTTATCTGTACCCCAAGAGAACAAAGGATAAATTAGAAGCGGGATCATTTCGTTTGTCCAGTTATGAAATTTATTCCAAAACAGTGTGAAACGTGTTCCTTTTCTTTTTCTTTCTTTCTTTTTTTTTTTTGGTAATGCCCCCTTAGTGTCAAGAAAGAAATCTTCAACAGCCCACATATAATAATTACTCCATAAAGTTTGTAGCTTATGATGACAATGACCTAGGAATAGGAGAGACACATGGTATACTGAGCTATTATTGATACTAAGCCTCTTCTAAATTATGATGAATAAAAGTAGAACTCCTGAAGGTGAGCAGCCCTCTCTGGCTACAATCACTAATGTGCCCAGCACAGGTGCCCTGCCTTAATAAACATCTAGCAGTTCTATGCAGAAGATTCCAATGTTTGTGACCCATTTCTCGGTAAGCATCTTATCCCCATAGTATGCACAGTGTGGGTCACAGATCTTGAACTTAGGATTCTCCAAAAATGGGTAAATCTCCTGTGCTTTTTAAAGGAGACACCCCTGGTTTAACATTATTTTTATTTAATAGAATCCCTGACTTGAGTAACTAATGAGTGAAGCTTCGTGTGGACTGTGCAGCCTGTACTATAGATGGTTGACAACGTGGAAATCCCGGGCCATCTTCCTGTGTCCAGGCTTCTTCTTCCAATGCCGGCTGTACTTGCATCTACTGATGAGTCATAAGTAAACTCTATGTGCCTCACATTGGGTAGCAACTCAACAAATATCTATTTTTGGAATTAAAATTAATTCAACCAATATTAATGGCATGTCATTACAGGTGCTAAAGATACAATAGTGAACAAGATAGGTCTAGTACCTATCCTTGTGGGACACAGATTTTGCCTTGGCTAGAATACATTTATACACATGAAGGGCAGAAGTCGTTTGATAACTTTGGTTATTTAAATTCTACAGTATAAATGTTCACATAATTAATTCTAACTTGTTTTTTTTTTCTTTTTTCTCCTTTTTGTGGAGAATGGGGTCTCAGGCAGTCTTGAACTTCTGGGCTCAAGCTATCCTCCTGCCTCCACCTCCCTAAGTGTTGGGATTACAGGTGTGAGCCACTGTGCCCGGTTCAGGTAATTAATTCTAAGCAACAGGGAAAGAAAATAAAGTGTAACCGCCAAACCTCATATTAGTTACTTTACCAGCCTCTTCATCCTACCAAAGCTTTTGCCTGAATTATACACTAAGGTAATGAATTGACATGAATTGGGCACCTACTATGTGCCAGGCCCATCATAGGTGATACTCCATTAAGCCTAACAAATAGGTATCATTATTTCTGTTTTAGAGATGGAGTTCA
Source organism: Colobus angolensis palliatus (assembly GCF_000951035.1). Taxonomy (NCBI): domain Eukaryota; kingdom Metazoa; phylum Chordata; class Mammalia; order Primates; family Cercopithecidae; genus Colobus; species Colobus angolensis. The sequence continues at coordinate 4,454,861 of NW_012114599.1, read as the reverse complement.
GAGAGATTAATTTACCCAAGGACACACAGCCACCAAGTATCAGAACCAGCACTAGAAGCCAGGTTCATTTGACTTCAAAGCTTATGTTTTTTCCACTTAAACCATTCTGGGTCACCAAAAGCTAAAATGATTTGGTGAACCTCATCTTGCATTTTCTTACCATGCTCTGGAAATAAAGGCCTCTCATCCACAAACATAACAATTGGCATTGCTAACAGAGTTTATAGTACCTCTATGGCATCTTCTCAATTTATGTGAGTAATAAGCACATTTTAGAATATTTTGCAGCCTTAAATTAGCAAATATTGCCACATTAAGCATTAAAAAGAAAAACCTTGAGAGATCAAAATGAATAGGGTTTATATTATAATCTCATAGTTTCCTACCCTCATTTTTGGTATTTTGGTATTCCAACGAAAATAAAGATAACATAAACCAAGAAAGTGGTGCTTTGTGAATCACAGTGTTATTATTTTTAAAATATTTTCTTGCTTAAAGAACATGACAACTCTCAACATGTATCTATAACTACTGGTAAATAATTGCTAATTGCAGGAGGAGGCTGATATTTTTAACAATATGATACATACATATGTATATAATTTGTTTGAATTACTATTATATAAAACTATTTTTTAAGAATAAAAATCAACTGAAACAAAATTGAAATGGAGCCCTACCTCTGAACAGGGCTTTATTTGAGAAGAAAACCTAGAGATAGAATTCCGGTTTCCTTTTAACCACAAACATATATCCTGTAGCTGTGGAAGTCCAGTTGCCTAGACAAGGGGATTGGAGGCAATTACTCTGTATTCATTTAATCAGAAATCACATTGAGGCTTTCTTTGCACCCAGTCCCTCCCACTGAAGTCCTCCAGAAGGTGGGTGCAGTTCAGAGAACACGATTTGGCCCGTTGTGTTGAACACTATCCTGGACATATTGACTCAATGTGATTGGATTTCCTTTATTACCCTGAGGTAACACAGAAGAATGATAAAATCTATTATTGGACACAGTGCCATCCAGAAGAACCATCAAAATCTGACCTAAAGTAAAGGGTGGGGAGCAGGAGATCTGAATTTATCTCTTAAGGTAATATTTTAAAACATTGTTGACGTTTTTTCTTCTCATGCTCATTTTAATATTTAGAAAAACCTCTTAAACCACAAAACATATTTCCTGTCCAGTTCTAAAAATAAAGCCGCCTAAAGACTGCTGTGGATTTTTTTTTATTTAAAAAATTGCTTCTAGAATATAAATACATATGTTTGCTTCAGCCTGACCACCTGGAGTCACAGGTTTATAAATTGTATAAAAGAATATAGTGTTAAGATGTTTACTAAAAATTATTAATAGGTTTTCTGAGTTATATAATTTAACTTCCCTGAGACTATTTTATAAAAAGTATTACCTCCACTAACAAAATAATATGTTTTGCTTGATAGATTAGTCATGTACTCATACGACTCTACAGGTGTACTGGGCACATTATGGCATGCGGTTGGATGCCATGGAAACTCTAAGGAGGGTGTGGCCAGAGTGTGGGGGAACTTAATCAAAAACAGTTGTCAGCTGACTCTTTACTAATTTTGTTCTTCTCAGAATAAAGATGTCAGCTGTCCTTTTCTGCAAGACATTTCATTTAGAAGACTTTCCTGAAATACTTTCTTCCTGAAATAGACAGAACTGTAGGCCGATGTGTCATTTTAGTTAATCAAAACAAGTAGGCAAATTAGTCTCTTTTATTTTTTTAATGAATGTAATTTAACGGTATTTAATTTGCATACAGGAAAGTTCACCCAGGAAAAAAAAAAGTCTGCATTATAGCACTTTTGTAAACCTCAACAAAGCCCTTCATTAGGAGACCTAATTGATTTTTCCTACCCACCGCTGGGGGAAGAAAGCTATCACAGTACCTGCTTATTCACTCAGAGAAGAAATGGGTGTGCCTGGTGGTTCAAGCAGAGATTTGAGTTAAAAAGTCCTGTGGCTCTGTTTTTGCAGGGAGATCTTGGTCAATGCTTGCTTTGAGCATTCGGGAAACCTGTTTTTCTGAGCAATAGGAGAACATCGCTTGTCTGCTTGGTGTCCTCCCCATGGGCCCAATTTAGTTCAGCTTGCAGCCTTCATTGGAATTATTTTATTTCTTGACTATTTAAACCTGCCTTATTCCAAAAGAGGGATTTTGAGGCTTCTTATCATGACACATAGAATATACCATATAAAATGAAGAGGAAAGTGAGGGCAGTTGGAAATTGGAAAGCCAGGAAAATATGATGAAGCCAGGAATAGGGGTCAGTAGAGAAAGTATACGTAACAGGGTCTCTTGTGGTTGTTAGAGTTAGGCCACACATTTGGCTCTGAGTTGCACAGGTGCTGGAGCAAAGAGAAAGAGAGGATCAACTCTAAGAGTTATAGTGCGGGGAAGTGGAAGCAACATCCCTTGATCTGCAGACCAGCTTTTGTTGGTGCTGAAACCTGACAATTTTTTCCGATGAGCCCTTGTAAATATGGCGCTGGGTGATGTAATGAACCAGCTCCTGAAAACATGTCTTCCATAAATATGGCTCTTTTGTACAAGTCCTTCCATGCCAAAGGCCATAGCGTAAGTCTGTAAAGACAGTTCTTCAGGGGACTTTTCACTGAACTGACTTTCTCCAGTAATTCATTTTCTCTCAAAGATTCTCTAAGATCTTCTCCATCTTTTTCTTCTCACTTCCTCCCAAGTCTCATTCTGCTGCTCCTCTCCACCCCTCCCTTGTAGCATTTAGGAGATTGGAAATACTTCACACTGGAAAGTCTCGGGAGACTGACATTGCCCTCCCTGCTGACAGAGAGGCTTGCTTTTGGACTCCTTGCCCTTTTAAGCAAGTAGGACATGGCACCTATGGGACAGTCATTTCCCATCAGCACTCATAACTCTGGGGCTTGCCATGATGATCCATCTCAGGTGATAAAATGCAGCCCAGGGAAGCGAAAGAGCTTGCCTGTGGCAAGTCAGCATCCTGCTTCCCACCCCACATGCAGCTCTTCTCCTTTCATGGTACTCATCCCATGCATGATAAAAAGAGCGGCCAGGCACAGTGGCTCACGCTTGCAATCCCAGTATTTTGGGAAGCTGAGACAGGTAGATTACCTGAGGTCAGGAGTTTGAGACCAGCCTGGCCAACATGGTGAAGCCCCATCTCTCTAAAAATAGAAAAAGTAGCTGGGTGTGGTGACTCATGCCTGTAGTTCCAGCTACTAGGGAGGCTGAGGTGGGAGGATTACTTGAACCCAGGAGGTAGAGGGTGCAGTGAGCCAACATCACGCCACTACACTCCAGCCTGGGCAACAGAGCGAGATAACAGTTTCTGGACCTTTTTTTTTTTTTTTCGGTCAGTTCACAATCACTGCAGACATTTTCTTAACTGTGTCCTGTAGATGTGCAAGACATCATCACAAGGAATCAGAAGGCTGATGTTTTTAAGACCCAGAAAATATCAAGCTGGTAAGATACCTTTCTGCATTAAAAAAACTCTCATTGAAATTGTTTTTCTTGATATGGATGGTTATTAAAAATAATAACAGCTAACATTTATTGAGCACTTACTGTGTGTCAGGCACTGTTTTAAGCACTTTACAAGTATTATCTCATTTAATGCTCGCTGGAATACTATGAGGCAGACAAACACTCTCATTATCTCCAATTAAGAGATGAGAAAACAAGATAAGTATATTAAACACTGGGTAGGGGATGATTTATGATTAGACAGTATGAGGTTGGGAGAAGCCAGGCCCGGGAACTCCTTAAATGGCTCCCTTCCAGTGAGTCTCAGCCTAGGAGCAGTTTTGTCCCCAAGGGGACTTTTGGTATTCCCTGGAGACATTTTTTGTTGTTGTCATGACTTGGTAGGAGAGCGGGGAGTGTTGCTACTGGCATCTAGTGGTAGAGACCAGGGATTCCACTGAACATCCTATGTTGCATAGGACGCCCCCATACAACAAAGAAACATCTGGCCCAGAATGTCAATAGTGCCAACATTGAGAAACCCTGTTCTGTTCCATGATTTTAAAATAGTCTAGGTGTCCATTCCTTTTTACGTTCTGTTAATTCTTATACAAACTAGGGGGAATGCTTGCTCTTAACCAAAGCAATGGTGTGTACTGTGATGCTACATTTTATTTTTGCCCTGTTGGTAATGGATCTAGAGAAGTGAGTAATCATTTCATAGTTTTCACATGAAATATCTGTATTTCTGTGTTTTTTCTCATTCATTTAACCGCAGACTTTATTAGAATAACTCCATGTTAAATTAATTGTTTTCTTTATTACTGTGAAACTGTCATCCTTTGGCAGTTTGAATTTTCCCTATTGTGAAGACGCTTTCCCACCCCAACTTCCCAGTTTGATTTTTTTTATTAGTTATATAAGCTATTCATTAACAGACAAGGCCTACAGACTTATTTCTCTTGGACACACCCATGGTACAGCCCTGGCGGCCAGTGGTCTAGATGTGCTGGCCTCGGACACGAAAATAGCTACAATGCTTAAAAACCAAAGTGACGACACATATTGGTGTGAGGCTATGGAATAGCAATAATTTTTTTCTCTTATATTAATTGGTGAATGTAATGAAGTGTCCATATATGTATTTTTAAATCCTGCTTAAAATGTTGGGAGTAAGCTGGTGGCACAGGGGACAGCATATTCTGTGTTTCTCATATAAATGAACAAACCACTTCTGTTTCCCAGAAAACCTGGGGTAGGTTGAGAGAAAGAGAACGGGTCTGCCGTTACCTGTGGGGTCCCCGTTGTTAGGACAGCCTTTCCTTCACAGTGCAGACGGCCTTATCCTTCTGGAGAGGACTTCATTTTTGGACCTGATTTTCAACCTGGTCTTTTAGTTATCAATCAAAAGTGCATTTTCTGTGTTGTCCTCATTTACATTTATTTAATGTTTAAGGTCATTTGTGACCATTTGAGTGTATTTCAGCATATGGAATCAGGGAATAATAGATTTCAGCTTCATGCTGTGAAGAGAGATTGTGTTTTTAGAAGACATAATGTTGTTTACTGGGTGTTAATAATCACTAATTAATAAACATATCTAGACTTCTAAAATGTTGCATTTTGAGGAATAAAAATGTCAAGTGTTAAACTTATGGAGTGCAATAGTATTTTCTGTCATCTCTTCATAAAATAATTAAGTTACATAAAGAAGCAAAATGTCGTTGTTCAACAAAGGACATATCCCAAATGCTTAATACATGGCCTTTGTTTCTATTTTTCTGTTCTCAAAACTGCTATTTCTAGATATATTGTTCTGATATGTACCTGAACATATAGACTATATGACAATAATAGTCATATAGAAATTTCCAAGATGAGGGTGAGTTTTTTTTCCCATCTTTATCTCATACTAGTTGCAGTCCGTTTCTTTTCTTTTGACCCCTGCAAGCATTTTGTTCAAAGTCTACCAAAGCACTTTCTAGAGAACAGATAGAGTTAGTCCTTGAAATGCCTTGATCTTATATTAAGGAGCAACTTGATCAGTTAACTGTCAAGAAGCTAAGAGAAATGGCCAGCCACTGATGTAATAGTCAGTATTCTCCCTCCATCCACTGCCTTCCCACCCATAACCAGTACAATGTGATGAAAGTATTCGTTCCATGAGAGAAGAAATAAAAGGAAGCCATTCACAAAAGCGCTAAGATAGAGTTCAATACTCTTTTTTAGTGCCTCAATGCATATGCAGAATTTCTCCTCCAAAGTGGAGGTGTGGAATAACAGTAGCGACAGATAACTAAGAGGTATTTACTATAGCTATAAAGCCCACACGTGAGTCAAATATTTCTGCTATTAAAAAGCACTTCAAAGCTTGACATGAAGTTTGTAACAGCTGAATGTCTCTTATGACTTCATTTGCAAAGATGTATAAGCTGAAAGGAAAGTCGTGATATGAGAACTATGAGCCTAAGAAATGGTATATAGATTAAAAAAAAAAAAGCTGCCCAGAAATTTGACTGCCATCCAAGCTCCTGTTCCCACTATTCCGATGATGTTCTCCATAACTATCAGCATTTCTCCTACTACTGACCTCTTCCTACCTCTTACACAGGGGCAGACCCAGGTTGTGTGGGGCCTGAAACTTATTTTGAGGGCCCACTTAAGAAGAATGAATTCTATTATACCTTACTTTGATAAATTTTACAGAAATATATGACCATGTGAACACATTACTAGGGCTCTTCCAAGGGCCTTGGAAGAGGCCTTGCAAGAGGCCCTGATGCTGAACCTTCATTAGCTTCACAGTGAATCCACCTCTGCTCTCATAAGCACCACCATCCTTGCCTAGAGTAACTCTTCTCTTAGCTACCAAACTTTCCTGCTCCCTCTATCTATTTTAATCATTGTCTGATTGTAGCAAAATGTGAAAGACGTGTTGGTGAAAGTCTGGAAGCCTTAGCCCTGGCTGAATCTAAGATCCACTTATATGAAGCATTATATTCATTACTTTTCAGCTTAATACAGTTATTTGGTTTATTTGTTGTCCATCCATGCAGCCAGCCATTCACTTAACAAATATGCCCAAAGTACTCTGCTTTTGAGAATATAAATATGCAGTTATCAAAAATAATTCTTGAACAAAGGAAACCATGCTACTAAATATAGCTAGAGATTGATGAAAGAGCAAGGATATTTACAGTATCTCAATTGTTGGGTTTATCTAAAGCCGTCTTCAAAATTGTGACTGTTTAACAAAGAACCATTTGGAGCTTTTGACGTCTACGTATTTCTAGTTCTTCCAGAATTAGTGAATAGCGTCATTCTCTGGTTAATATTAGTTGAGAGTTACTAAAAAATGTATTAAATTTACCCTGCTGTGATGATGAAAGTAAGTTTCACTTAAGAGTGTATGTATCTTTGTGTGAAAGTTGCTAGTGAATTCAGGTTTATGACCTTTATTATTCTTTGATAAACCGTGAATTTTAGTAAACTATGGAACTTACGTTAAGACTTTTTTTATAACCCAAACTTTACCTTTATGTAGGCCCTCAAGATTGGTTTTTGGTCGCATTGCCCTATTGCTTTTTAAAGATTTATACCTCCTCTGAGACTCAGTTTCCTTTAGAGGTTAAAATGGGGATGTGGAAAATGATTTTTGAAAGGTACGTTCCAACCAAGTGGAATCCAGTGGCCGATTTTCCTGGGCCTTCTGCAGTCTGCCCTTGTATCCACATCTCATCTAGCTGCCGCCTCCTCTTTTGGTCACCCAGGCCTCCTCGCTTGCCTCTGACAGATATGATCTCTCCATCTCTCGTCTTTGCCATTCTTGTTTCCCTCCTCTTCTCCATCTAAATCCTTCCTTCTAGGATGGCTCCACTACCATTTTCCCCCTGCCTTCTCAGACTATCTCAGCCTACCCTAATCTTTTTAATTTCTGCTACCCTTAGAACATTGAACACAGTTGAATATGGCATAGTCTCTTATTGTTCAAAACATATTGGCTTTGTTTCCATGTCCACTGGTTTATCAACTTGTTGACAAATATTTTGATCACCTTCTGTTTGCCAAGTCCCATTAAAGATGCTAGAGATGGAGTGGTAAACAAGATGGGAAAGGCCATGCCTTCTTGGAGTTTATTTCCTAGGGAGGGAAACAGATCGTTTTCTTGAAGGCAAGAATTCTGCTTAGTATATTTTTGTACTCCCTGAAGCAATTAGTACACTTTATCCTTGGTATATGAAAGCTTTTAAAATTGGTATTTAGAGAACATTTTGAAAGACATGAATCCATAAGGCTTATGGAACCAAACCATTTTTAGTAGAGGAAAGTCAAGCTCTAGAGAATCAGACATCTGTTTCTACATCAGATAGCTGACTTTCATTTCAGTGTTGGCCTCTTCTCAGGCATGCACATGTAGTGTCTGTAGACAAACTGACAGTGTGAATAGGCATTTATCTGTTCTTTGTCAGGTTGAAGAGGAAGGTTAGTAGAAGGTAACTGAGATAAGGAAGCTGAGGGCTCTCTTTAAGAAACTTCCTGATAAAATATACCTGTTAGTGAATTTTGCTAGAATTATAGTAACAGAATCCTGAAGACTGCTGAGAATTCTAGAGATGCCATACTCCTGTTTCCTTCTGTTGCTATCTTGGCTATGACAAAATGAAATTATCATGTGTACTTTCTGTTACTAACATAACACTGTTGATTTGCTTAACAAGTTTATAGACGGGCTCATATCCCTACTATTTAGTGTTTTGCACTGAAGACACCAACTCTCATAAGATTAGCCAGTTTCAGCTATTTTGATAGAGTTATCCTTTTTGTATTAAAATGAGCCAGATTTTAAAATAGGAGGATGCTGTATTTTTAGGGACCCTCTTAAACTACAGTCAATTAAAAATTAAGGCCTTTTATTTTAGAATAACATTGTATTGATTCTTTGGATTTGCCCACTTCTGTTTTTTACCAAGGTCAAAATCTCACTACCAAAAATAGGCCAGGTTCTGTATGCAAGTCAGACTACTGTATTCTCTGTGAAAATGTCTTCTGGTTTTAAGAGAGAAATCCTTCTGCCTTCCCAGAATTGTATATCACAGAAGTTACATATCAATAAAAATATTTTTATTTTCAAAGGAGTTCTTCACTAAAAAATAGAGCCATTTAAAAAAAATTTTTTAGAGGTTGGTCACATGATAAATCATTATTAAACAATCATTTATTTTTTGCCTTAATAATGGACATTAGTTTGTTTTTGATATTTTGCTATTATAAACAATGCTGCAGTGAGACACATCTTTACATAAATTATACATTTGCAAGTGTGTCTATACAACAAATTTTCAGAAGTGGATTGCGTCAATTTGTACAACCCTACCAAACTGCATAATTTTTGTCAGTATAACTTTGTAATATATTTTCTTTTTTTTTTTTTTTTGAGGCGGAGTCTCGCTCTGTCGCCCGGACTGGAGTGCAGTGGCCGGATCTCAGCTCACTGCAAGCTCCGCCTCCCGGGTTTACGCCATTCTCCTGCCTCAGCCTCCGGAGTAGCTGGGACTACAGGCGCCCGCCACCTCGCCCGGCTAGTTTTTTTTTTGTATTTTTAGTAGAGACGGGGTTTCACCGTGTTAGCCAGGATGGTCTCGATCTCCTGACCTCGTGATCCGCCCGTCTCGGCCTCCCAAAGTGCTGGGATTACAGGCTTGAGCCACCGCGCCCGGCCTGTAATATATTTTCATATTTCATATTTACTAAGACAATATTTAACAAACTTGGAGTCTCTCTATGCAAGAACAGGTGTTCTCTTTTTAAGTTTTTTAAAGTGTTTCACCAGCATTTTTATTTCTCTTAAGTTTATTTTTAGAGACTTTTTATTGGTCTTACAAATAAGATTTTTTCTTTCATTATATTTTCTACTTCCATTATATTTTACTATGGGGTTTGGTATAGTAAATGTTTAGTCACCTCAGTGGGTTATTGTTTTGAATATTTTGCAGGTTTATCCTCTTGAGTTTTCCAAGCAAACGATCACATCATCTGCAAATGATGACAACTGTAACTGCTTTCTAATTCTCATACCTCCTTTTTCTGTCTCTTGTGTAATTTTGTTGGATAAAAATTTCCACAATGATTATTAAATAATAGGCATCTTTAAGTCTGACTTTGTTGGGAATCTACTAAATTTTCACCCCATTAAGTACGCATTAGCTTTTGAATTGAGATATATATGATATTTTTTATCTTCTTAAAATTTCTTAAGAGATGTTATCATAAGTAAATATGGAAATTTAGCAGATATCTTTTCAGCATCTATGGAGATGTTCAAATTGCTTTCCCTATTTTATTTATAACTATGACAAATTATATCAACAGGTTTCCTAATATTAAAACATCTCTGCATTTCTAGTAGTTACTTGGTCACAGTGTTTTAATTCTTCTTTTAATATGCTTCTGTGTTCTAACAACAAATTATCTGAGATTTTTAAAAATTACAACTTTATTGAGATATAATTCACTTACTATACAAGTCACCCACTGAAAGCATATATAATTAAATGGCTTTTAGTATATACACAGAGTTGTGCAAGCATCACAATCATTTTAGGGTATTTTCATCACCCCCAAAAGAAAGCTCATACTTGGCAGATGTGCTGGCTCATACCTATAATCTTAGCACTTTGGGTTGCCAATGTGGGAGAATTGCTTGAGCCCAGGAGTTTGAGATCAGCCTGGGTAACATAGTGAAACCCCATGTATTGAAAAGAAAAGAAGAGGAGAGGAGAGGGCGGGGGAGGGGAGGGGAGGGCCTCATACTCATCCCCCTTTCTCACTCCTCCTTCCTTCCAGGGTTAGGCAACCACTAATCTATGTTCTGTTGCTATGCCTTTGCTTATTCTGGACATTTCACATAAATGGAACTGTATAATATATGGTCTTTCCCATCTGGAATCTGTCGCTTAAAATAGTGTTTTTAAGGTTATTCATGTATAGCATGTATCAGGACATTTGTCATTTTTAGTACTGTCCCATTGTATGGATAGACCACACTTTATCCATTCATCAGCTGATGGACATTTGAGATGTTTCCTTTTTCTTTTTCTTTCTTTTTTTTTTTTTTTTTTTTGCTATTCTTTTTAATGCTGCTATGAACATTTGTGTACACATTTTTGGGACAAGTTTCATTTCTCTTGGGTTTATATGGTCACATGGTAACTCTATATTTAACCTTTTGAAGACCTGACAGACTATTTTTCAAAGTGGCTGAACCACTTTAAATTTTCTACCAAAAAGTATATGATGTTTTCTGAGCTGTTTACATTGATATTCATCAGTAAAATTGGTCCAGAATTTTCTTTATTGTGCAAACTTGTCCGATTTTAAATAGCATTGACGTGATAGCTATTTAAAATAATTTGGAAGTTTTTCTTATCTTTTGAACCACCTCTTAGTGGGTTGCCCTACACTAGATCATAATTCTAGACAGAACAATTTTTACCTCATTATTTTGTATATGATATTTGGAGATACAGTGGCAAGAAAGAATAAAATTACATTAAAAAATGCACTACACTGGGAAGTATGTAAGTTTGAAACATAAAAAAGGAAGAAAAATGAAAACACCAAAAAGCAATAAATAATTTTGTAATTTCATCTGAGACAGTATATAATGGTAATTTCTAGTCCATTCATTCTAATATTTGTTTTGCAACTATGTAAGTTAATCAGCTGTCATAGGATCAGAGATACTTGAAATGGAAAATACAGTTAGTAAAATAATTAGTACCTTTCATTTCAAGGTCTTGAAACCCTTTCTAGTCCTCTTTAACCAGTGTAGAATATACTGGTCCCCAACATGAAGGGGGTCTGAATGTTAGGAAACTATCCCTCTTTTGGACTCTGAAATAAGTTCATTGCCGCTAAATTCCAAACGAAAACACAGAGCTGGGATCAGTTTTAAAGTCAGTCCAGAAAAATATAAGTGATACGCTGTAATAACAGGTCTCAAACTTTGTTCACAGAATCATTTGTATAGCTTCTTATGACACACATTCTTGAGCCCCACACCCTGAGAGACTGAGGTGGGCCTGGGGTTTTGCATTTCTAACAGGTAACTCTGATGTCTGGTCTGGAGCCCTCACATGGGAACCACCAAACTAGAGTTCTCTCTGATATTTTCTCATTCAATTCTGCAGTGTTCCATAGATTTAAAGTTGTTCAAATTTTCTTGCCGGGCATGGTAGCTCATGCCTGTAATCCCAGCACTTTGGGAGGCCGAGGTGGGTGGATCACAAGGTCAGGAGTTCGGGACCAGCCTGGCCAAAATGGTGAAACCCCGCCTCTACTAAAAATAGAAAAATTAGCCAGGCGTGGTGGCGGGCACCTGTAATCCCAGCTACTTGGGAGGCTGAGGCAGGAGAATTGCTTGAACCCGGGAGGTGGAGGTTGCAGTGAGCTGAGATCGCACCACTGCACTCCAGCCTGGGTGACAGAGCAAAACTCCATCTCAAAATAAATATATAAAATAAATAATAAAGTTGTTCAGATTTCCATTCAGTAAAGCCACTTCTATTCACTGTATTTTCTTGCTTATTTTATTAGATGTTATGCACTTACAAAGAAAGGAAAGGACCCGACTTAAAGTCAGCTCTCAGATCAGCATTTCCATCTCTTCCTGATTCGATCTTGGGAGACTGTGTGCTTCCAGGAATGTATCAATTTCCTCTAGATTTTCTAATTTGTATGCATAGGGTTGTTCACAGTAGTCTCTGAGGATCTTTTATATTTCTGTGGGATCAGTTGTAATGCCACCTTTGTAAAAGGTGACCTTTGTAATGTCATCTTTGTAAAAGATCCAGAGATCTTTTACCTCCTTGGTTAGCTGTATTCCTAGGTATTTCATTTTCTTTGTAGCTAATTTAAGTGGGATTGTGTTCCTGATTTCACTCTCAGCCTGGACATTGTGTAAAGAAATGCTACTGATTGTTGTACATTGATTTTGTATCTTGAAACTTTACTAAAGTCATTTATCAATTCTAGGAGCCTTTTGGCAGAGTCTTTAGGATTTTCTAAGTATAGAAACATATCAACAGCAAAGAGAGATAGTTTGACTTTTTATTTGGATACCTTTTATTTCTTTCTCTTTGCTAATTGTTCTGCTTAAGACTTCTAGTACTGTATTGAATAGGAGTGGTGAGACTGGGCATCCTTGTCTTGTTCCAGTTCTCAAGGGAAATGGTTTGAGCTTTTGCCCATTCAGGATGATGTTGGCTGTGGGTTTGTCAGAGATGGCTTTTGTTATTTTGAGGTATGTTCCTTCTACGCTTGGTCTGTTGAGGTTTTTTATCATGAAGGGATGTTGGAGTTTATGAAAAACTTTCTCTGCATCTATTGAGATGGTCATACGGTTTTTGCTTTTGATTCTGTTTATGTGGTGAACCACATTTATTGATTTACATATGTTCATTTGTTTTTTAGAGACAGGGTTTCACTCTCACCCAGGCTGGAGTGCAGTGGTGTGACCATGGCTCACAGCAGCCTCAACCTCTTGGGGTCAAGCAATCCTCCTTCCTCAGCCTCCCAAGTAGATGGGACTATAGGTGTGTGCCACCACACCAGGCTATTTTTTTATTTTATTTTATTTTTTGTAGAGACAGGGTCTAATTTTGCTGCCCAGGCTGGTCTTGAACTCATGGACTCAAGAAATTCTCCTGCCTCGGCCTCCCAAAGTGCTGGGATTACAGGTGTGACCCAGTGCACCCCGCTGTTTTGTGTATGTTGCACCAGCCTTGCATCCCAGGAATAAAGCCTACTCAATCATGGGGTATTAACTTTTTGATGTGCTGCTAGATTCAATTTGCTAGTATTTTGTTGAGGATTTCTGTGTCTATGGTCATGAGGGATATTGGTCTGAAGTTTCCTTTGATCATTGTGTCTTCGCCAGAGATTGGTATCAGGCTGATGCTGGCTTCATAGAATAAGTTAGGGAGGAGCCCTCCTCCTCAATTTTTTGGAATAGTTTCAGTTGGATTGGTATCAGTTCTTCTTTGCATGTCTGGTAGAATTCAGCTGTGAATTCATCTGGTCTAGGGCTTTTTTTGGTTGTAGGTTATTACTGACTTAATTTCAGAAGTTGATATTGGTCTTTTCAGGGTTTCCATCTCTTCCTGATTCGATCTTGGGAGACTGTGTGCTTCCAGGAATGTATCCATTTCCTCTAGATTTTCTAATTTGTATGCATAGGGTTGTTCACAGTAGTCTCTGAAAATCTTTTATATTTCTGTGGGATCAGTTGTAATGTCACCTTTGTCGTTTCTGATTATGCTTATTTGAATCTTTTATTTTTCTTTGTTAAGATAGCTAGGGGGTCTATTTTTTTTTTATTTTTTTTTGAGAACCAACTCTTGGTTTCATTGATCTTTTGTATGGATTTTCTATTTCTTAATCTGGGTGGTGGTTACAAGGATGTTTGCCTGATAATAATTAAGGCATGTATTTATTCCATGTGGTTTACTGTGTCTTATTTCACAATACAACATGTCTTTTGTTTTTTTTAAAAAAAAAGCCATTTCAGTAGTTTCGGAGAGAGAAAAAGAGGTAGCCCTGACCTGAATGAGAGTGGAAAATGGTGGGCAAATATGGGGTCATTCCAGGGAAGTGACTGTATGTAGAATGTAAAATAGAGGCAGAGTAAGAGATAGCCATTTGGAAATTTACATTTGAGGTGGCAGTAGAACAGATATGTGATGGTAACTACTAGAGGTTACAAATAAAAGTTCAAATCTCAGAAAAATATTGTGCTAGAAGATTTGGAGATCAAAAGCAAGTGATCAGAACATAACTATGGGAATTGGAAAGTCAGAAGAGAAGATGGCCAAGGACAGACTCTTAAAAAATGTCTGTGTGTCAGGAGCAGTAAAAAGAGCCAGAAAGGGATACTAAGACGGGACTGGAGAGCGAGGTTGATGGCTTGGGGTGGTATGGTATAATACC
>NW_012114599.1:4428789-4434506 GCF_000951035.1 Colobus angolensis palliatus | reverse complement strand
TTTCACCGTGTTAGCCAGGATGGTCTCGATCTCCTGACCTCGTGATCCGCCCGTCTCGGCCTCCCAAAGTGCTGAGATTACAGGCTTGAGCCACCGCGCCCGGCCAGCCTTCTTATATTCTTAAGATAAACCCCACTTGATCATGATGCATTGCCACATATATGTTCATATATATATTATGGACAACTTTGGATACGTTGTATTAGTATTCCATAAATATTATCCTCTTAATATTTATGGAATCTGTAGCGATGGCACGTCTCTTATTAATCATATTGGTGATTTATATCTTCTCCCTTTTTTCCTGATAAGTCAGGCTACAGGTTTATCAGTTTTACTGATCTCAAAGAATCAGTGTTTGGTTTCATTGATTTTTATTATTTTTCTGTTTTATTCACTTCTGCTCTAATCTCTATTACTTCTTTTTTTCTGGTTAAGTTTAACTTACTCTTCTTTTTCTTGTATATTTAGCTAGAAACTGAGTTCAACAATTGAGACCTTTCTTTCCTAATAAAGGTATTTAGTGCTATTAATTTCCTCTAAGTACTGCGTTAGTGGCATCCCGTAAATTTTGATGTATTTTCGTTCAGTGCAAAATAATTGTCAATTTATGTTTTCATTTATTCTTTGAACCCCAGGTTATTTAGAAGTATATTATTTATTTTCCAAATATTTGAGAATTTTACAGAGATTATTGATTTCTTTTTTTCTTTTTTTTTTTTTTTTTGAGACAGAGTCTCGCTGCGACGCCCAGGCTGGAGTGCAATGGTGCGATCTCAGCTCACTGCAACCTCCGCCTCCTGGGTTCAAGCTATTCTCCTGCTCCAGCCTCCTGAGTGGCTGGGACTACAGGCACGTGCCACCATGCCAGGCTAATTTTTGTATTTTTAGTAGAGAGGGGTTTCACCATATTGGCCAGGCTGGTCTCAAACTTCTGACCACAAGTGTTCCACCCCCCTCAGCCTCCCAAAGTGCTGGATTATAGGCATGAGCCATCATGCCCAGCCAGGGAACATATTTTTTGTATGACTAGAATCATTTTAAATTTATTGAGACTTACACTATGACCCAGAATAGGCATATATTGGTAAATTGTCTATTTGTTTTTTTGTTTTTGTTTTTTTTTTTTTGAGACGGAGTCTTGCTCTGCCACCCAGGCCGGAGTGCAGTGGCCGGATCTCAGCTCACTACAAGCTCCGCCTCCCGGGTTTACGCCATTCTCCTGCCTCAGCCTCCCGAGTAGCTGGGACTTTTTGTATTTTTAGTAGAGACGAGGTTTCACTGTGTTAGCCAGGACGGTCTTGATCTCCTGACCTCGTGATCCACCCGCCTTGGCCTCCCAAAGTGCTGGGATTACAGGTGTGAGCCACCATGCCCGGCCAATACCACTTCTTAATGGAAGAAGTCCAAGAAAGCATTTCAAGGAGAGTGTGATCGGCTGCTGCAGATTACTGAAGGTAGGTCAGGCAGATTGCAAAGCAGTCCAATGACTGTCGGAAGAAAGGTCACATCACAAGGACAGGTGAAGCAATGGGAGCGTCCACTCCCATAAGAATATTGGTGGCAAAGGGAGAGAAGTTGTGTGTGTGCTAAGGGGAAGCTGGGGTGGAAGAGTTAAGCATGTGACCAGGCAAAGCCAGTACAGCCAAGCAAGAAGAAAGAAGTGGAGACAAGAAAGGGAGATGTTTGATGAGGCAAGGATCTAGATCAGGGCTTCTCAAAGTGTGGCCCCCGACCAGCACCGTCAGCATCAGTTGTATACTTGTTGGAAATGCATATTCCAAGGCCCCACCCCAGACCTACTCAATCAGAAACTCTGGGGTTGAAGCTCAGGAATTTGTATTTCAACAGACTGCCTAGGAATTATGATGTATGCCGAAGTTTGAAAACCACTAGGGAAGAGGAAGGGATGGTTTTATCCAGCACACAGATGGAGAAGCTCTCCTTAATGAGAAGAGTGACCCGACTTCCTTTTAGACAAGAGGAAAGGAGAAAAAGAAGAAGAGGAGAATTATGGTATCAGATAGATAGCCTCAGGCTTTCTGTAAGGTCACCTGCTGAGAACAAAGACTTGGGATATTTGGGGAGCTTAAAGTGTGAATGTGTTCATTCCAGCCTCCAAACCCTGGCCTCTTCTTTAGGCTTTGTCTAATATGTTCTCTTGCTTCTTCATTCCCCATCCAGATCCTGCCTGTAAGATCACATGCAGTTCTACCTTCTTCAGGATACCTTCCCCAACTTGTCCAGTCCACAGTGATTACTCCTTTGGTAGTACCTTACTTACACAGGGCCATCTGTAATTCTTTTGTTTCATTTGAATGTCTTGTCTTCCGAATATGATTGTATGTTCCTTTTGACTATTATAATTTTGCTACTCAAGGAACATGTCCTCATTGTACTGCTGCTCACAGCATCCACTGAGGTTTCAATAACATTTATAGATAAATGACTCCCAAATTAGAAAGTCAACAGATCAATATCCCCTGTCATTCTGAGTTTTCAATTCCAGATTTAGATGGTGTTCTTTTCTCTAAGTGTTTAAAACACTTTCTTAGAGAGGCTTCTACGATATGGAAGTTTAAAACTCTATAAAAGATAAGGAAAAGCAGAGGAGAAAGTGGCAAATAGGAAATCATTTGAAAGAAGAGAAGTGATTCACTGGTTTGGGTAAACACTGTAAATGACCCTCTACAAGAGTGAGCTGTGCCAACAGAGACTTTGAGAAGTAACATAAAAGAAACTGTGGGAAAGTATACTGGAATCCTCTGTAAAGAATGCCTATAATATCCATGCAAAGAACATGGCTGCCTGCCTTCCCTACTGCTGGTAAGATAGCTTGTTTTCGAGGTTCATTACATTTAGCAAGCATGATCAAGAATTCTATCAGTGCGTTTCTTTCACAAATACACAAGAAGCTACCTTTTTAATAGCAGAGTTTAAAACCAGGACTCAGCCAGGCACGGTGGCCCACACCTGTAATCCCAGCACTTTGGGAGGCTGAGGCGGGCGGATCACTTGAGGCCAGGAGTTTGAGACCAGGCTGGCCAACATGGCAAAACCCCGTCTCTACTAAAAGTACAAAAATTAGCTGGGCATGGTAGCACATGTCTGTAATTCCAGCTACTAGGGAGGCTGAGGCAGGAGAATTGCTTGAACCCAGGGGACAGAGGTTGCAGTAAGCTGAGATTGCACCACTGCACTCCACCCTGGGCGACAAAGCGAAACCCTGTCTCAGAAAACAAACAAACAAACAAACAAATGAAAAACAGGACTCACTCCCCTACAACCAGGAGTCTGAAAATATAAAGGTAAACAAAGAATACTAAACATGAGAATATGAGAAAATAAATTCTTTAAATCTCTATAGGGAGAGTTATCTGTGATCACTGCAATGAAATACAAATTAGGGTGAATCTGTTTGACATTAGGTTTTATTACAAACTTGAAACAGAGACTATCTGTTTGAGAAATTCTTTTAGTGTGAGTTTTGCATCACAGGTAACATCCTATCAGAAATTGACTTGGTTTTGTTTTTCAGATTGAAACCCCAAACTCAAAGCCAGAATGAAATGATATAAGTTAGTACAAGAATAAGGGAAGGGAAACTAATATTTGTTGAGCACCTATAATGTGGTTTCATTTACTCTATCTCATTCAATTCTTAATGAGACCTGTGATGCAACTCTTACTGTCTATTTTTTACAGATGAGGGCAATGATACTCAGCATCTCTCATCTTCACTGGCTTGTGTTTGAACTCAGAGCTATCTAGCTACAAAGTCCATGTATTCTTTCTGCTATACTATACCTGTTAAACTTCGCAGGTTTGGCATGTCCATAGGTGTTACGATTTTTCTTTATTTTTAAAATTAGAGACAGGATCTTGCCTTGTCGTCCAGGCTGGAGTACAGTGGCAAGATCATAGCTCACTGTAACCTCAAATTCCTGGGCACAAGTGATCCTCCTGTCTCAGACTCCTGAGTAGCTAGGATTAAAGGTACATACCACCACAACTGGCTAATTTTTAAATTTTTTTGTAGACAGAGGAGTCTCGCTATTTTGCTTAGGCTGGTCTCAAACTCTTGGCCTCAAGCAATCCTCCCACCTTGGCCTCTCAAAGTGCTGGGATTACAGGCATGAGCCATAGTGCCCAGCCAAGATTTTTCTAAAACATGGAGAATTCTATAATGATTATTGATTTTGTAATATTTCTGCCTACAAAATTGTATTTCACTTTGTAATGAATTTTGAATGGAAATAAGATTTTAATATTATGATGAAATAAAATGGAGAGAATATAAATTTTACTTTGGTGTCAGTTTAATTACAAGCAACATGTTGACGTGATTTGATGTCTGGTAGAACCATCCTTTACCTGTCTTCACACATGAATGTTATGCCTTAGATGGTAAAACTTACATAGGTAAGGGTCCTACTTATATGTGCCCTGCTCTTTTTCAGAAAGCATTTTCTGTTTAGTTTGTTTAAGAAACAGTTGTGTAGCTGGGACTATAGGAACATGTCACCATGCCCAGCTTGGAGTTTTAATTTGAATTTCCCTAGTGACTAATGATGTTGAATATACTTTCATGTACCTATTTGCCATTCACATATCTTCTCTGGTGAAGTGTCTGTTCAAATGCTTTGCCCATTTAAAAAAAAATGGGTTGCTTATTTTTCTTATCATTGACATACTCTGAGAGTTCTTTATATGTTCTGGATATAAGCTCTATATCAGATACTGTATATGATTTGCCATTTTCTCCCAGCTGATAGCTTGTCTTTTCATTCTCCTCACAGGATCTTTCAAAGTGCAAATGTTTTTAATTTTAATAAAGTCTAATTTACCAATTTGTTCTTTTAAGGATCATGACTCTTGTGTGTGTCTAAGAAATCTTTGCCTAACTCAAGGTTACAAAGATTTTCTCCTGCATTTTCATCTACAAGTTTTATAGTTTTAGGTCTTACATTTATGTTCATGACTCATTTTGCATCAATATTTGCATATGGTCTGAGATATAGTTTGAAGTTCTGTTTAAAAAAATGGAGATTAAATTGTTAAAACATCATTTCATCCTTTGCTCACCAAATTGCCTCTATTTACTTAGGTCTTATTTAATTTCTCTCATCCATTGTCAGAATTATCTTAAGTGTCTCATATTTTTATGCTATTATAAACAGAATGGTTTCTTATTGCTGTTGTAAATGGTATAAAATTGGAAATTCCAACTTCCAATTATTTATTGATTTTATGAAGAAGTACAACTGATTCTTGTACATTGATCTGGTATCCCACAATCCTACTAAACTCACTTATTAATTCTAGAAGCTTATTTTTGTATATCTCTTTATACAAAAAGGGACTGTAATCTCCAGTGCAGTGTTGAAGAATGAAAGAAAACATACTTTTCTTATGCCTGATGTTAGGGAGAAAGCATCAGGTCTTTCACCATTAAGTATGATGTTAACTATAGGTTTTTCATAGATGACTTTTTTCAGGCCAAAGAATTTCCTTTCTATTTTTAGGTTACTGAAAGTTTTTAGCAGGAATAGACATTAAACTTTGTCAGAAGCATTTTCTGCCTTTATTGAGATGACCATATGTTTTTTCTTTTGTGGCTTGCTAATATAGTAGATTATACTGATCAATTTTCAAATGTTAAACCAACCTTCTTATATATATATTTATTTTTTTTTCTTTTCTTTTTTTTTTTTTTT